>NC_054485.1:71994005-72186795 GCF_017639515.1 Carcharodon carcharias
CACTGTTAAAGGTCACTCTCCTCCCTCACTCTCTCACTGTTAAAGGTCACTCTCCTCTCACTCTCTCACTGTTAAAGGTCACTCTCCTCTCACTCTCTCACTGTTAAAGGTCACTCTCCTCCCTCACTCTCTCACTGTTAAAGGTTACACTACTCTCACTCTCTCACTGTTAAAGGTCACTCTCCTCTCACTCTCTCACTGTTAAAGGTCACTCTCCTCTCACTCTCTCACTGTTAAAGGTCACTCTCCTCCCTCACTCTCTCACTGTTAAAGGTCACACTACTCTCACTCTCTCACTGTTAAATGTCACTCTCCTCTCACTGTTAAAGGTCACTCTCCTCTCACTGTTAAAGGTCACTCTCCTCTCACTCTCTCACTGTTAAAGGCCACTCTCCTCTCACTGTTAAAGGTCACTCTCCTCTCACTCTCTCACTGTTAAAGGTCACTCTCCTCTCACTCTCTCACTGTTAAAGGCCACTCTCCTCTCACTCTCTCACTGTTAAAGGTCACTCTCCTCTCACTGTTAAAGGTCACTCTCTTCTCACTCTCTCACTGTTAAAGGTCACTCTCCTCTCACTGTTAAAGGTCACTCTCCTCTCACTCTCTCACTTTTAAAGGTCCCTCTCCTCTCACTCTCTCACTGTTAAAGGTCACTCTCCTCTCACTCTCACTGTTAAAGGTCCCTCTCCTCTCACTCTCTCACTGTTAAAGTCCCTCTCCTCTCACTCTCTCACTGTTAAAGGTCACTCTCCTCACTCTCTCACTGTTAAAGGTCACTCTCCTCTCACTGTTAAAGGTCATTCTCCTCTCACACACTCGCTGTTGAAAGCCAATCTCCTCTCACTCTCTCACTGTTAAAGGTCACTCTCCTCTCACTCTCACTGTTCAAGGTCACTCTCCTCTCACTCTCTCACTGTTAAATGTCACTCTCCTCTCACTGTTAAAGGTCACTCTCCTCTCACTCTCTCACTGTTAAATGTCACTCTCCTCTCACTGTTAAAGGCCACTCTCCTCTCACTGTTAAAGGTCACTCTCTTCTCACTCTCTCACTGTTAAAGGTCACTCTCCTCTCACTCTCTCACTGTTAAAGGTCACTCTCCTCCCTCACTCTCTCACTGTTAAATGTCACTCTCCTCACTCTCTCACTGTTAAAGGTCACTCTCCTCCCTTACTCTCTCACTGTTAAAGGTCACACTACTCTCACTCTCTCACTGTTAAATGTCACTCTCCTCTCACTGTTAAAGGTCACTCTCCTCTCACTCTCTCACTGTTAAAGGTCACTCTCCTCTCACTCTCTCACTGTTAAAGGTCACTCTCCTCTCACTGTTAAAGGTCACTCTCCTCTCACTGTTAAAGGTCACTCTCCTCTCACTCTCTCACTGTTAAAGGTCACTCTCCTCTCACTCTCACTGTTAAAGTCACTCTCCTCTCACTGTTAAAGGTCACACTCCTCTCACTCTCTCACTGTTAAAGGTCACTCTCCTCTCACTCTCTCACTGTTAAAGGCCACTCTCCTCCCTCACTCGCTCACTGTTAAAGGTCACTCTCCTCTCACTCTCACTGTTAAAGGTCACTCTCCTCTCACTCTCTCACTGTTTCAGGTCACTCTCCTCCCTCACTCTCTCACTGTTAAAGGTCACTCTCCTCTCTCTGTTAAAGGTCACTCTCCTCTCACTGTTAAAGGTCACTCTCCTCTCACTGTTAACGGCCACTCTCCTCTCACTGTTAAAGGTCACTCTCCTCTCACTCTCTCACTGTTAAAGGCCACTCTCCTTTCACTGTTAAAGGTCACTCTCCTCTCACTGTTAAAGGTCACTCTCTTCTCACTCTCTCACTGTTAAAGGTCACTCTCCTCTCACTGTTAAAGGTCACTCTCCTCTCACTCTCTCACTGTTAAAGGTCACTCTCCTCTCACTCTCTCACTGTTAAAGGTCACACTCCTCTCACTCTCTCACTGTTAAAGGTCACTCTCCTCTCACTCTCTCACTGTTAAAAGTCACTCTCCTCTCACTGTTAAAGGTCACTCTCCTCTCACTCTCTCACTGTTAAAGGTCACTCTCCTCTCACTGTTAAAGGTCACTCTCCTCTCACTGTTAAAGGTCACTCTCCTCTCACTCTCTCACTGTTAAAGGTCACTCTCCTCTCACTGTTAAAGGTCACTCTCCTCTCACTGTTAAAGGTCACTCTCCTCTCACTCTCTCACTGTTAAAGGTCACTCTCCTCTCACTGTTAAAGGTCACTCTCCTCTCACTGTTAAAGGTCACTCTACTCTCACTGTTAAAGGTCACTCTCCTCTCACTCTCTCACTGTTAAAGGCCACTCTCCTTTCACTGTTAAAGGTCACTCTCCTCTCACTGTTAAAGGTCACTCTCTTCTCACTCTCTCACTGTTAAAGGTCACTCTCCTCTCACTCTCTCACTGTTAAAGGTCACACTCCTCTCACTCTCTCACTGTTAAAGGTCACTCTCCTCTCACTCTCTCACTGTTAAAGGTCACTCTCCTCTCACTGTTAAAGGTCACTCTCCTCTCACTCTTTCACTGTTAAAGGTCCCTCTCCTCTCACTCTCTCACTGTTAAAGGTCACTCTCCTCTCACTCTCACTGTTAAAGGTCCCTCTCCTCTCACTCTCTCACTGTTAAAGGTCACTCTCCTCTCACTCTCTCACTGTTAAAGGTCACTCTCCTCCCTCACTCTCTCACTGTTAAAGGTCACACTACTTTCACTCTCTCACTGTTAAATGTCACTCTCCTCTCACTGTTAAAGGTCACTCTCCTCTCACTCTCTCACTGTTAAAGGTCACTCTCCTCTCACTCTCTCACTGTTAAAGGTCACTCTCCTCTCACTGTTAAATGTCACTCTCCTCTCACTGTTAAAGGTCACTCTCCTCTCACTCTCCCACTGTTAAAGGTCACTCTCCTCTCACTGTTAAAGGTCACACTCCTCTCACTCTCTCACTGTTAAAGGTCACTCTCCTCTCACTCTCTCACTGTTAAAGGTCACTCTCCTCTCACTCTCTCACTGTTAAAGGTCACTCTCCTCTCACTCTCTCACTGTTAAAGGTCACTCTCCTCCCTCACTCTCTCACTGTTAAAGGTCACTCTCCTCTCACTGTTAAAGGTCACTCTCCTCTCACTCTCTCACTGTTAAAGGTCACTCTCCTCTCACTGTTAAAGGTCACTCTCCTCTCACTGTTAAAGGTCACTCTCCTCTCACTCTCTCACTGTTAAAGGCCACTCTCCTCTCACTGTTAAAGGTCACTCTCCTCTCACTCTCTCACTGTTAAAGGCCACTCTCCTCTCACTCTCTCACTGTTAAAGGTCACTCTCCTCCCTCACTCTCTCACTGTTAAATGTCACTCTCCTCTCACTGTTAAAGGTCACTCTCCTCTCACTCTCTCACTGTTAAAGGTCACTCTCCTCTCACTGTTAAAGGTCACACTCCTCTCACTCTCTCACTGTTAAAGGTCACTCTCCTCCCTCACTCTCTCACTGTTAAATGTCACTCTCCTCTCACTGTTAAAGGTCACTCTCCTCTCACTCTCCCACTGTTAAAGGTCACTCTCCTCTCACTGTTAAAGGTCACACTCCTCTCACTCTCTCACTGTTAAAGGTCACTCTCCTCTCACTCTCTCACTGTTAAAGGCCACTCTCCTCCCTCACTCTCTCACTGTTAAAGGTCACTCTCCTCTCACTCTCTCACTGTTAAAGGTCACTCTCCTCTCACTCTCTCACTGTTAAAGGTCACTCTCCTCCCTCACTCTCTCACTGTTAAAGGTCACTCTCCTCTCACTGTTAAAGGTCACTCTCCTCTCACTCTCTCACTGTTAAAGGTCACTCTCCTCTCACTGTTAAAGGTCACTCTCCTCTCACTCTCTCACTGTTAAAGGCCACTCTCCTCTCACTCTCTCACTGTTAAAGGTCACTCTCCTCCCTCACTCTCTCACTGTTAAATGTCACTCTCCTCTCACTGTTAAAGGTCACTCTCCTCTCACTCTCTCACTGTTAAAGGTCACTCTCCTCTCACTCTCCTCTCACTGTTAAAGGTCACTCTCCTCTCACTCTCTCACTGTTAAAGGTCACTCTCCTCCCTCACTCTCTCACTGTTAAAGGTCACTCTCCTCTCACTCTCTCACTGTTAAAGGTCACTCTCCTCCCTCACTCTCTCACTGTTAAAGGTCACTCTCCTCTCACTCTCTCACTGTTAAAGGTCACTCTCCTCTCACTCTCTCACTGTTAAAGGTCACTCTCCTCCCTCACTCTCTCACTGTTAAAGGTCACTCTCCTCTCACTCTCTCATTGTTAAAGGTCACTCTCCTCTCACTCTCTCACTGTTAAAGGTCACTCTCCTCCCTCACTCTCTCACTGTTAAAGGTCACTCTCCTCTCACTCTCTCACTGTTAAAGGTCACTCTCCTCTCACTCTCTCACTGTTAAAGGTCACTCTCCTCCCTCACTCTCTCACTGTTAAAGGTTACACTACTCTCACTCTCTCACTGTTAAAGGTCACTCTCCTCTCACTCTCTCACTGTTAAAGGTCACTCTCCTCTCACTCTCTCACTGTTAAAGGTCACTCTCCTCCCTCACTCTCTCACTGTTAAAGGTCACACTACTCTCACTCTCTCACTGTTAAATGTCACTCTCCTCTCACTGTTAAAGGTCACTCTCCTCTCACTGTTAAAGGTCACTCTCCTCTCACTCTCTCACTGTTAAAGGCCACTCTCCTCTCACTGTTAAAGGTCACTCTCCTCTCACTCTCTCACTGTTAAAGGTCACTCTCCTCTCACTCTCTCACTGTTAAAGGCCACTCTCCTCTCACTCTCTCACTGTTAAAGGTCACTCTCCTCTCACTGTTAAAGGTCACTCTCTTCTCACTCTCTCACTGTTAAAGGTCACTCTCCTCTCACTGTTAAAGGTCACTCTCCTCTCACTCTCTCACTTTTAAAGGTCCCTCTCCTCTCACTCTCTCACTGTTAAAGGTCACTCTCCTCTCACTCTCACTGTTAAAGGTCCCTCTCCTCTCACTCTCTCACTGTTAAAGTCCCTCTCCTCTCACTCTCTCACTGTTAAAGGTCACTCTCCTCACTCTCTCACTGTTAAAGGTCACTCTCCTCTCACTGTTAAAGGTCATTCTCCTCTCACACACTCGCTGTTGAAAGCCAATCTCCTCTCACTCTCTCACTGTTAAAGGTCACTCTCCTCTCACTCTCACTGTTCAAGGTCACTCTCCTCTCACTCTCTCACTGTTAAATGTCACTCTCCTCTCACTGTTAAAGGTCACTCTCCTCTCACTCTCTCACTGTTAAATGTCACTCTCCTCTCACTGTTAAAGGCCACTCTCCTCTCACTGTTAAAGGTCACTCTCTTCTCACTCTCTCACTGTTAAAGGTCACTCTCCTCTCACTCTCTCACTGTTAAAGGTCACTCTCCTCCCTCACTCTCTCACTGTTAAATGTCACTCTCCTCTCACTGTTAAAGGTCACTCTCCTCTCACTGTTAAAGGTCACTCTCCTCTCACTCTCTCACTGTTAAAGGTCACTCTCCTCTCACTCTCTCACTGTTAAAGGCCACTCTCCTCCCTCACTCTCTCACTGTTAAAGGTCACTCTCCTCTCACTCTCACTGTTAAAGGTCCCTCTCCTCTCACTCTCTCACTGTTAAAGGTCACTCTCCTCCCTCACTCTCTCACTGTTAAAGGTCACTCTCCTCTCACTGTTAAAGGTCACTCTCCTCTCACTCTTTCACTGTTAAAGGTCCCTCTCCTCTCACTCTCTCACCGTTAAAGGTCACTCTCCTCTCACTCTCACTGTTAAAGGTCCCTCTTCTCTCACTCTCTCACTGTTAAAGGCCACTCTCCTCTCACTCTCTCACTGTTAAAGGTCCCTCTCCTCTCACTCTCTCACTGTTAAAGGTCACTCTCCTCACTCTCTCACTGTTAAAGGTCACTCTCCTCCCTTACTCTCTCACTGTTAAAGGTCACACTACTCTCACTCTCTCACTGTTAAATGTCACTCTCCTCTCACTGTTAAAGGTCACTCTCCTCTCACTCTCTCACTGTTAAAGGTCACTCTCCTCTCACTCTCTCACTGTTAAAGGTCACTCTCCTCTCACTGTTAAAGGTCACTCTCCTCTCACTGTTAAAGGTCACTCTCCTCTCACTCTCTCACTGTTAAAGGTCACTCTCCTCTCACTCTCACTGTTAAAGTCACTCTCCTCTCACTGTTAAAGGTCACACTCCTCTCACTCTCTCACTGTTAAAGGTCACTCTCCTCTCACTCTCTCACTGTTAAAGGCCACTCTCCTCCCTCACTCGCTCACTGTTAAAGGTCACTCTCCTCTCACTCTCACTGTTAAAGGTCACTCTCCTCTCACTCTCTCACTGTTTCAGGTCACTCTCCTCCCTCACTCTCTCACTGTTAAAGGTCACTCTCCTCTCTCTGTTAAAGGTCACTCTCCTCTCACTGTTAAAGGTCACTCTCCTCTCACTGTTAACGGCCACTCTCCTCTCACTGTTAAAGGTCACTCTCCTCTCACTCTCTCACTGTTAAAGGCCACTCTCCTTTCACTGTTAAAGGTCACTCTCCTCTCACTGTTAAAGGTCACTCTCTTCTCACTCTCTCACTGTTAAAGGTCACTCTCCTCTCACTGTTAAAGGTCACTCTCCTCTCACTCTCTCACTGTTAAAGGTCACTCTCCTCTCACTCTCTCACTGTTAAAGGTCACACTCCTCTCACTCTCTCACTGTTAAAGGTCACTCTCCTCTCACTCTCTCACTGTTAAAAGTCACTCTCCTCTCACTGTTAAAGGTCACTCTCCTCTCACTCTCTCACTGTTAAAGGTCACTCTCCTCTCACTGTTAAAGGTCACTCTCCTCTCACTGTTAAAGGTCACTCTCCTCTCACTCTCTCACTGTTAAAGGTCACTCTCCTCTCACTGTTAAAGGTCACTCTCCTCTCACTCTCTCACTGTTAAAGGTCACTCTCCTCTCACTGTTAAAGGTCACTCTACTCTCACTGTTAAAGGTCACTCTCCTCTCACTCTCTCACTGTTAAAGGCCACTCTCCTTTCACTGTTAAAGGTCACTCTCCTCTCACTGTTAAAGGTCACTCTCTTCTCACTCTCTCACTGTTAAAGGTCACTCTCCTCTCACTCTCTCACTGTTAAAGGTCACACTCCTCTCACTCTCTCACTGTTAAAGGTCACTCTCCTCTCACTCTCTCACTGTTAAAGGTCACTCTCCTCTCACTGTTAAAGGTCACTCTCCTCTCACTCTTTCACTGTTAAAGGTCCCTCTCCTCTCACTCTCTCACTGTTAAAGGTCACTCTCCTCTCACTCTCACTGTTAAAGGTCCCTCTCCTCTCACTCTCTCACTGTTAAAGGTCACTCTCCTCTCACTCTCTCACTGTTAAAGGTCACTCTCCTCCCTCACTCTCTCACTGTTAAAGGTCACACTACTTTCACTCTCTCACTGTTAAATGTCACTCTCCTCTCACTGTTAAAGGTCACTCTCCTCTCACTCTCTCACTGTTAAAGGTCACTCTCCTCTCACTCTCTCACTGTTAAAGGTCACTCTCCTCTCACTGTTAAATGTCACTCTCCTCTCACTGTTAAAGGTCTCTCTCCTCTCACTCTCCCACTGTTAAAGGTCACTCTCCTCTCACTGTTAAAGGTCACACTCCTCTCACTCTCTCACTGTTAAAGGTCACTCTCCTCTCACTCTCTCACTGTTAAAGGTCACTCTCCTCTCACTCTCTCACTGTTAAAGGTCACTCCTCTCACTTCTCCACTGTTAAGGTCACTCCTCTCACTCTCACTGTTAAAGGTCACTCTCCTCCCTCACTCTCTCACTGTTAAAGGTCACTCTCCTCTCACTGTTAAAGGTCACTCTCCTCTCACTCTCTCACTGTTAAAGGTCACTCTCCTCTCACTGTTAAAGGTCACTCTCCTCTCACTGTTAAAGGTCACTCTCCTCTCACTCTCTCACTGTTAAAGGCCACTCTCCTCTCACTGTTAAAGGTCACTCTCCTCTCACTCTCTCACTGTTAAAGGCCACTCTCCTCTCACTCTCTCACTGTTAAAGGTCACTCTCCTCCCTCACTCTCTCACTGTTAAATGTCACTCTCCTCTCACTGTTAAAGGTCACTCTCCTCTCACTCTCTCACTGTTAAAGGTCACTCTCCTCTCACTCTCCTCTCACTGTTAAAGGTCACTCTCCTCTCACTCTCCCACTGTTAAAGGTCACTCTCCTCTCACTGTTAAAGGTCACACTCCTCTCACTCTCTCACTGTTAAAGGTCACTCTCCTCTCACTCTCTCACTGTTAAAGGCCACTCTCCTCCCTCACTCTCTCACTGTTAAAGGTCACTCTCCTCTCACTCTCTCACTGTTAAAGGTCACTCTCCTCTCACTCTCTCACTGTTAAAGGTCACTCTCCTCCCTCACTCTCTCACTGTTAAAGGTCACTCTCCTCTCACTGTTAAAGGTCACTCTCCTCTCACTCTCTCACTGTTAAAGGCCACTCTCCTCTCACTGTTAAAGGTCACTCTCCTCTCACTCTCTCACTGTTAAAGGCCACTCTCCTCTCACTCTCTCACTGTTAAAGGTCACTCTCCTCCCTCACTCTCTCACTGTTAAATGTCACTCTCCTCTCACTGTTAAAGGTCACTCTCCTCTCACTCTCTCACTGTTAAAGGTCACTCTCCTCTCACTCTCCTCTCACTGTTAAAGGTCACTCTCCTCTCACTCTCTCACTGTTAAAGGTCACTCTCCTCCCTCACTCTCTCACTGTTAAAGGTCACTCTCCTCTCACTCTCTCACTGTTAAAGGTCACTCTCCTCCCTCACTCTCTCACTGTTAAAGGTCACTCTCCTCTCACTCTCTCACTGTTAAAGGTCACTCTCCTCTCACTCTCTCACTGTTAAAGGTCACTCTCCTCCCTCACTCTCTCACTGTTAAAGGTCACTCTCCTCTCACTCTCTCATTGTTAAAGGTCACTCTCCTCTCACTCTCTCACTGTTAAAGGTCACTCTCCTCCCTCACTCTCTCACTGTTAAAGGTCACTCTCCTCTCACTCTCTCACTGTTAAAGGTCACTCTCCTCTCACTCTCTCACTGTTAAAGGTCACTCTCCTCCCTCACTCTCTCACTGTTAAAGGTTACACTACTCTCACTCTCTCACTGTTAAAGGTCACTCTCCTCTCACTCTCTCACTGTTAAAGGTCACTCTCCTCTCACTCTCTCACTGTTAAAGGTCACTCTCCTCCCTCACTCTCTCACTGTTAAAGGTCACACTACTCTCACTCTCTCACTGTTAAATGTCACTCTCCTCTCACTGTTAAAGGTCACTCTCCTCTCACTGTTAAAGGTCACTCTCCTCTCACTCTCTCACTGTTAAAGGCCACTCTCCTCTCACTGTTAAAGGTCACTCTCCTCTCACTCTCTCACTGTTAAAGGTCACTCTCCTCTCACTCTCTCACTGTTAAAGGCCACTCTCCTCTCACTCTCTCACTGTTAAAGGTCACTCTCCTCTCACTGTTAAAGGTCACTCTCGTCTCACTCTCTCACTGTTAAAGGTCACTCTCCTCTCACTGTTAAAGGTCACTCTCCTCTCACTCTCTCACTTTTAAAGGTCCCTCTCCTCTCACTCTCTCACTGTTAAAGGTCACTCTCCTCTCACTCTCACTGTTAAAGGTCCCTCTCCTCTCACTCTCTCACTGTTAAAGTCCCTCTCCTCTCACTCTCTCACTGTTAAAGGTCACTCTCCTCACTCTCTCACTGTTAAAGGTCACTCTCCTCTCACTGTTAAAGGTCATTCTCCTCTCACGCACTCGCTGTTGAAAGCCAATCTCCTCTCACTCTCTCACTGTTAAAGGTCACTCTCCTCTCACTCTCACTGTTCAAGGTCACTCTCCTCTCACTCTCTCACTGTTAAATGTCACTCTCCTCTCACTGTTAAAGGTCACTCTCCTCTCACTCTCTCACTGTTAAATGTCACTCTCCTCTCACTGTTAAAGGCCACTCTCCTCTCACTGTTAAAGGTCACTCTCTTCTCACTCTCTCACTGTTAAAGGTCACTCTCCTCTCACTCTCTCACTGTTAAAGGTCACTCTCCTCCCTCACTCTCTCACTGTTAAATGTCACTCTCCTCTCACTGTTAAAGGTCACTCTCCTCTCACTGTTAAAGGTCACTCTCCTCTCACTCTCTCACTGTTAAAGGTCACTCTCCTCTCACTCTCTCACTGTTAAAGGCCACTCTCCTCCCTCACTCTCTCACTGTTAAAGGTCACTCTCCTCTCACTCTCACTGTTAAAGGTCCCTCTCCTCTCACTCTCTCACTGTTAAAGGTCACTCTCCTCCCTCACTCTCTCACTGTTAAAGGTCACTCTCCTCTCACTGTTAAAGGTCACTCTCCTCTCACTCTTTCACTGTTAAAGGTCCCTCTCCTCTCACTCTCTCACCGTTAAAGGTCACTCTCCTCTCACTCTCACTGTTAAAGGTCCCTCTTCTCTCACTCTCTCACTGTTAAAGGCCACTCTCCTCTCACTCTCTCACTGTTAAAGGTCCCTCTCCTCTCACTCTCTCACTGTTAAAGGTCACTCTCCTCACTCTCTCACTGTTAAAGGTCACTCTCCTCCCTTACTCTCTCACTGTTAAAGGTCACACTACTCTCACTCTCTCACTGTTAAATGTCACTCTCCTCTCACTGTTAAAGGTCACTCTCCTCTCACTCTCTCACTGTTAAAGGTCACTCTCCTCTCACTCTCTCACTGTTAAAGGTCACTCTCCTCTCACTGTTAAAGGTCACTCTCCTCTCACTGTTAAAGGTCACTCTCCTCTCACTCTCTCACTGTTAAAGGTCACTCTCCTCTCACTCTCACTGTTAAAGTCACTCTCCTCTCACTGTTAAAGGTCACACTCCTCTCACTCTCTCACTGTTAAAGGTCACTCTCCTCTCACTCTCTCACTGTTAAAGGCCACTCTCCTCCCTCACTCGCTCACTGTTAAAGGTCACTCTCCTCTCACTCTCACTGTTAAAGGTCACTCTCCTCTCACTCTCTCACTGTTTCAGGTCACTCTCCTCCCTCACTCTCTCACTGTTAAAGGTCACTCTCCTCTCACTCTCTCACTGTTAAAGGTCACTGTCCTCTCACTCTCACTGTTAAAGTCACTCTCCTCTCACTGTTAAAGGTCACACTCCTCTCACTCTCTCACTGTTAAAGGTCACTCTCCTCTCACTCTCTCACTGTTAAAGGCCACTCTCCTCCCTCACTCGCTCACTGTTAAAGGTCACTCTCCTCTCACTCTCACTGTTAAAGGTCACTCTCCTCTCACTCTCTCACTGTTTCAGGTCACTCTCCTCCCTCACTCTCTCACTGTTAAAGGTCACTCTCCTCTCTCTGTTAAAGGTCACTCTCCTCTCACTGTTAAAGGTCACTCTCCTCTCACTGTTAACGGCCACTCTCCTCTCACTGTTAAAGGTCACTCTCCTCTCACTCTCTCACTGTTAATGGCCACTCTCCTTTCACTGTTAAAGGTCACTCTCCTCTCACTGTTAAAGGTCACTCTCTTCTCACTCTCTCACTGTTAAAGGTCACTCTCCTCTCACTGTTAAAGGTCACTCTCCTCTCACTCTCTCACTGTTAAAGGTCACTCTCCTCTCACTCTCTCACTGTTAAAGGTCACACTCCTCTCACTCTCTCACTGTTAAAGGTCACTCTCCTCTCACTCTCTCACTGTTAAAAGTCACTCTCCTCTCACTGTTAAAGGTCACTCTCCTCTCACTCTTTCACTGTTAAAGGCCCCTCTCCTCTCACTCTCTCACTGTTAAAGGTCACTCTCCTCTCACTCTCACTGTTAAAGGTCCCTCTCCTCTCACTCTCTCACTGTTAAAGGTCACTCTCCTCTCACTCTCTCACTGTTAAATGTCACTCTCCTCTCACTCTCTCACTGTTAAAGGTCACTCTCCTCCCTCACTCTCTCACTGTTAAAGGTCACACTACTCTCACTCTCTCACTGTTAAATGTCACTCTCCTCTCACTGTTAAAGGTCACTCTCCTCTCACTCTCTCACTGTTAAAGGTCACTCTCCTCTCACTCTCTCACTGTTAAAGGTCACTCTCCTCTCACTGTTAAAGGTCACTCTCCTCTCACTGTTAAATGTCACTCTCCTCTCACTGTTAAATGTCACTCTCCTCTCACTGTTAAAGGTCACTCTCCTCTCACTCTCTCTCTGTTAAAGGTCACTCTCCTCTCACTCTCCCACTGTTAAAGGTCACTCTCCTCTCACTGTTAAAGGTCACACTCCTCTCACTCTCTCACTGTTAAAGGTCACTCTCCTCTCACTCTCTCACTGTTAAAGGCCACTCTCCTCCCTCACTCTCTCACTGTTAAAGGTCACTCTCCTCTCACTCTCTCACTGTTAAAGGTCACTCTCCTCTCACTGTTAAAGGTCACTCTCCTCTCACTCTCTCTCTGTTAAAGGTCACTCTCCTCTCACTCTCCCACTGTTAAAGGTCACTCTCCTCTCACTGTTAAAGGTCACACTCCTCTCACTCTCTCACTGTTAAAGGTCACTCTCCTCTCACTCTCTCACTGTTAAAGGTCACGCTCCTCCCTCACTCTCTCACTGTTAAAGGTCACTCTCCTCTCACTGTTAAAGGTCACTCTCCTCTCACTCTCTCACTGTTAAAGGTCACTCTCCTCTCACTGTTAAAGGTCACTCTCCTCTCACTGTTAAAGGTCACTCTCCTCTCACTCTCTCACTGTTAAAGGCCACTCTCCTCTCACTGTTAAAGGTCACTCTCCTCTCACTCTCTCACTGTTAAAGGCCACTCTCCTCTCACTCTCTCACTGTTAAAGGTCACTCTCCTCCCTCACTCTCTCACTGTTAAATGTCACTCTCCTCTCACTGTTAAAGGTCACTCTCCTCTCACTCTCTCACTGTTAAAGGTCACTCTCCTCTCACTCTCTCACTGTTAAATGTCACTCTCCTCTCATTGTTAAAGGTCACTCTCCTCTCACTCTCTCACTGTTAAAGGTCACTCTCCTCTCACTCTCTCAATGTTAAAGGTCACTCTCCTCTCACTCTCTCACTGTTAAAGGTCACTCTCCTCCCTCACTCTCTCACTGTTAAAGGTCACACTACTCTCACTCTCTCACTGTTAAATGTCACTCTCCTCTCACTGTTAAAGGTCACTCTCCTCTCACTGTTAAAGGTCACTCTCCTCTCACTCTCTCACTGTTAAAGGCCACTCTCCTCTCACTGTTAAAGGTCACTCTCCTCTCACTCTCTCACTGTTAAAGGTCACTCTCCTCTCACACACTCGCTGTTGAAAGCCAATCTCCTCTCATTGTTAAAGGTCACTCTCCTCTCACTCTCTCACTGTTAAAGGTCACTCTCCTCTCACTCTCTCACTGTTAAAGGTCACTCTCCTCTCACTGTTAAAGGTCACTCTCCTCTCACTCTCTCACTGTTAAAGGCCACTCTCCTCTCACTGTTAAAGGTCACTCTCCTCTCACTCTCTCACTGTTAAAGGTCACTCTCCTCTCACTCTCTCAATGTTAAAGGTCACTCTCCTCTCACTCTCTCACTGTTAAAGGTCACTCTCCTCCCTCACTCTCTCACTGTTAAAGGTCACACTACTCTCACTCTCTCACTGTTAAATGTCACTCTCCTCTCACTGTTAAAGGTCATTCTCCTCTCACTGTTAAAGGCCAATCTCCTCTCACTGTTAAAGGTCACTGTCCTCTCACTCTCTCACTGTTAAAGGCCACTCTCCTCTCACTGTTAAAGGTCACTCTCCTCTCACTCTCTCACTGTTAAAGGCCACTCTCCTCTCACTCTCTCACTGTTAAAGGTCACTCTCCTTCCTCACTCTCTCACTGTTGAAGGTCACTCTCCTCTCACTGTTAAAGGTCACTCTCCTCTCACTCTCTCACTGTTAAAGGTCACTATCCTTTCACTGTTAAAGGTCACTCTCCTCTCACTCTCTCACTGTTAAAGGTCACTCTCCTCTCACTGTTAAAGGTCACTCTCCTCTCACTGTTAAAGGTCACTCTCTTCTCACTCTCTCACTGTTAAAGGTCACTCTCCTCTCACTGTTAAAGGTCACTCTCCTCTCACTCTCTCACTTTTAAAGGTCCCTCTCCTCTCACTCTCTCACTGTTAAAGGTCACTCTCCTCTCACTCTCACTGTTAAAGGTCCCTCTCCTCTCACTCTCTCACTGTTAAAGGTCCCTCTCCTCTCACTCTCTCACTGTTAAAGGTCACTCTCCTCACTCTCTCACTGTTAAAGGTCACTCTCCTCTCACTGTTAAAGGTCACTCTCCTCTCACTGTTAAAGGTCATTCTCCTCTCACACACTCGCTGTTGAAAGCCAATCTCCTCTCACTCTCTCACTGTTAAAGGTCACTCTCCTCTCACTCTCACTGTTCAAGGTCACTCTCCTCTCACTCTCTCACTGTTAAATGTCACTCTCCTCTCACTGTTAAAGGTCACTCTCCTCTCACTCTCTCACTGTTAAATGTCACTCTCCTCTCACTGTTAAAGGCCACTCTCCTCTCACTGTTAAAGGTCACTCTCCTCTCACTCTCTCACTGTTAAAGGTCACTCTCCTCTCACTCTCTCACTGTTAAAGGTCACTCTCCTCCCTCACTGTCTCACTGTTAAATGTCACTCTCCTCTCACTGTTAAAGGTCACTCTCCTCTCACTGTTAAAGGTCACTCTCCTCTCACTCTCTCACTGTTAAAGGTCACTCTCCTCTCACTGTTAAAGGTCACTCTCCTCTCACTCTCTCACTGTTAAAGGTCACTCTCCTCTCACTCTCTCACTGTTAAAGGCCACTCTCCTCCCTCACTCTCTCACTGTTAAAGGTCACTCTCCTCTCACTCTCACTGTTAAAGGTCCCTCTCCTCTCACTCTCTCACTGTTAAAGGCCACTCTCCTCCCTCAATCTCTCACTGTTAAAGGTCACTCTCCTCTCACTCTCTCACTGTTAAAGATCACTCTCCTCTCACTCTCTCACTGTTAAAGGTCACTCTCCTCCCTCACTCTCTCACTGTTAAAGGTCACTCTCCTCTCTCTGTTAAAGGTCACTCTCCTCTCACTGTTAAAGGTCACTCTCCTCTCACTGTTAAAGGTCACTCTCCTCTCACTCTCTCACTGTTTCAGGTCACTCTCCTCCCTCACTCTCACTGTTAAAGGTCACTCTCCTCTCTCTGTTAAAGGTCACTCTCCTCTCACTGTTAAAGGCCACTCTCCTCTCACTGTTAAAGGTCACTCTCCTCTCACTCTCTCACTGTTAAAGGCCACTCTCCTTTCACTGTTAAAGGTCACTCTCCTCTCACTGTTAAAGGTCACTCTCTTCTCACTCTCTCACTGTTAAAGGTCACTCTCCTCTCACTGTTAAAGGTCACTCTCCTCTCACTCTCTCACTGTTAAAGGTCACTCTCCTCTCACTCTCTCACTGTTAAAGGTCACACTCCTCTCACTCTCTCACTGTTAAAGGTCACTCTCCTCTCACTCTCTCACTGTTAAAAGTCACTCTCCTCTCACTGTTAAAGGTCACTCTCCTCTCACTCTTTCACTGTTAAAGGTCCCTCTCCTCTCACTCTCTCACTGTTAAAGGTCACTCTCCTCTCACTCTCACTGTTAAAGGTCCCTCTCCTCTCACTCTCTCACTGTTAAAGGTCACTCTCCTCTCACTCTCTCACTGTTAAAGGTCACTCTCCTCTCACTCTCTCACTGTTAAAGGTCACTCTCCTCCCTCACTCTCTCACTGTTAAAGGTCACACTACTCTCACTCTCTCACTGTTAAATGTCACTCTCCTCTCACTGTTAAAGGTCACACTCCTCTCACTCTCTCACTGTTAAAGGTCACTCTCCTCTCACTCTCTCACTGTTAAAGGTCACTCTCCTCTCACTGTTAAAGGTCACTCTCCTCTCACTGTTAAATGTCACTCTCCTCTCACTGTTAAATGTCACTCTCCTCTCACTGTTAAAGGTCACTCTCCTCTCACTCTCTCTCTGTTAAAGGTCACTCTCCTCTCACTCTCCCACTGTTAAAGGTCACTCTCCTCTCACTGTTAAAGGTCACACTCCTCTCACTCTCTCACTGTTAAAGGTCACTCTCCTCTCACTCTCTCACTGTTAAAGGCCACTCTCCTCCCTCACTCTCTCACTGTTAAAGGTCACTCTCCTCTCACTCTCTCACTGTTAAAGGTCACTCTCCTCTCACTGTTAAAGGTCACTCTCCTCTCACTCTCTCTCTGTTAAAGGTCACTCTCCTCTCACTCTCCCACTGTTAAAGGTCACTCTCCTCTCACTGTTAAAGGTCACACTCCTCTCACTCTCTCACTGTTAAAGGTCACTCTCCTCTCACTCTCTCACTGTTAAAGGTCACGCTCCTCCCTCACTCTCTCACTGTTAAAGGTCACTCTCCTCTCACTGTTAAAGGTCACTCTCCTCTCACTCTCTCACTGTTAAAGGTCACTCTCCTCTCACTCTCTCACTGTTAAAGGTCACGCTCCTCCCTCACTCTCTCACTGTTAAAGGTCACTCTCCTCTCACTGTTAAAGGTCACTCTCCTCTCACTCTCTCACTGTTAAATGTCACTCTCCTCTCACTGTTAAAGGTCACCCTCCTCTCACTGTTAAAGGTCACTCTCCTCTCACTCTCTCACTGTTAAAGGCCACTCTCCTCTCACTGTTAAAGGTCACTCTCCTCTCACTCTCTCACTGTTAAAGGCCACTCTCCTCTCACTCTCTCACTGTTAAAGGTCACTCTCCTCTCACTCTCTCACTGTTAAATGTCACTCTCCTCTCATTGTTAAAGGTCACTCTCCTCTCACTCTCTCACTGTTAAAGGTCACTCTCCTCTCACTCTCTCACTGTTAAAGGTCACTCTCCTCCCTCACTCTCTCACTGTTAAAGGTTACACTACTCTCACTCTCTCACTGTTAAAGGTCACTCTCCTCTCACTCTCTCAATGTTAAAGGTCACTCTCCTCTCACTCTCTCACTGTTAAAGGTCACTCTCCTCCCTCACTCTCTCACTGTTAAAGGTCACACTACTCTCACTCTCTCACTGTTAAATGTCACTCTCCTCTCACTGTTAAAGGTCACTCTCCTCTCACTGTTAAAGGTCACTCTCCTCTCACTCTCTCACTGTTAAAGGCCACTCTCCTCTCACTGTTAAAGGTCACTCTCCTCTCACTCTCTCACTGTTAAAGGTCACTCTCCTCTCACACACTCGCTGTTGAAAGCCAATCTCCTCTCATTGTTAAAGGTCACTCTCCTCTCACTCTCTCACTGTTAAAGGTCACTCTCCTCTCACTCTCTCACTGTTAAAGGTCACTCTCCTCTCACTGTTAAAGGTCACTCTCCTCTCACTCTCTCACTGTTAAAGGCCACTCTCCTCTCACTGTTAAAGGTCACTCTCCTCTCACTCTCTCACTGTTAAAGGTTACACTACTCTCACTCTCTCACTGTTAAAGGTCACTCTCCTCTCACTCTCTCAATGTTAAAGGTCACTCTCCTCTCACTCTCTCACTGTTATAGGTCACTCTCCTCCCTCACTCTCTCACTGTTAAAGGTCACACTACTCTCACTCTCTCACTGTTAAATGTCACTCTCCTCTCACTGTTAAAGGTCATTCTCCTCTCACTGTTAAAGGCCAATCTCCTCTCACTGTTAAAGGTCACTGTCCTCTCACTCTCTCACTGTTAAAGGCCACTCTCCTCTCACTGTTAAAGGTCACTCTCCTCTCCTCTCTCACTGTTAAAGGCCACTCTCCTCTCACTCTCTCACTGTTAAAGGTCACTCTCCTTCCTCACTCTCTCACTGTTGAAGGTCACTCTCCTCTCACTGTTAAAGGTCACTCTCCTCTCACTCTCTCACTGTTAAAGGTCACTATCCTTCACTGTTAAAGGTCACTCTCCTCTCACTCTCTCACTGTTAAAGGTCACTCTCCTCTCACTGTTAAAGGTCACTCTCCTCTCACTGTTAAAGGTCACTCTCTTCTCACTCTCTCACTGTTAAAGGTCACTCTCCTCTCACTGTTAAAGGTCACTCTCCTCTCACTCTCTCACTTTTAAAGGTCCCTCTCCTCTCACTCTCTCACTGTTAAAGGTCACTCTCCTCTCACTCTCACTGTTAAAGGTCCCTCTCCTCTCACTCTCTCACTGTTAAAGGTCCCTCTCCTCTCACTCTCTCACTGTTAAAGGTCACTCTCCTCACTCTCTCACTGTTAAAGGTCACTCTCCTCTCACTGTTAAAGGTCACTCTCCTCTCACTGTTAAAGGTCATTCTCCTCTCACACACTCGCTGTTGAAAGCCAATCTCCTCTCACTCTCTCACTGTTAAAGGTCACTCTCCTCTCACTCTCACTGTTCAAGGTCACTCTCCTCTCACTCTCTCACTGTTAAATGTCACTCTCCTCTCACTGTTAAAGGTCACTCTCCTCTCACTCTCTCACTGTTAAATGTCACTCTCCTCTCACTGTTAAAGGCCACTCTCCTCTCACTGTTAAAGGTCACTCTCCTCTCACTCTCTCACTGTTAAAGGTCACTCTCCTCTCACTCTCTCACTGTTAAAGGTCACTCTCCTCCCTCACTGTCTCACTGTTAAATGTCACTCTCCTCTCACTGTTAAAGGTCACTCTCCTCTCACTGTTAAAGGTCACTCTCCTCTCACTCTCTCACTGTTAAAGGTCACTCTCCTCTCACTGTTAAAGGTCACTCTCCTCTCACTCTCTCACTGTTAAAGGTCACTCTCCTCTCACTCTCTCACTGTTAAAGGCCACTCTCCTCCCTCACTCTCTCACTGTTAAAGGTCACTCTCCTCTCACTCTCACTGTTAAAGGTCCCTCTCCTCTCACTCTCTCACTGTTAAAGGCCACTCTCCTCCCTCAATCTCTCACTGTTAAAGGTCACTCTCCTCTCACTCTCTCACTGTTAAAGATCACTCTCCTCTCACTCTCTCACTGTTAAAGGTCACTCTCCTCCCTCACTCTCTCACTGTTAAAGTTCACACTACTCTCACTCTCTCACTGTTAAATGTCACTCTCCTCTCACTGTTAAAGGTCACTCTCCTCTCACTATTTCACTGTTAAAGGCCACTCTCCTCCCTCACTCTCTCACTGTTAAAGGTCACTCTCCTCTCACTGTTAAAGGTCACTCTCCTCTCACTGTTACAGGTCACTCTCCTCTCACTCTCTGACTGTTAAAGGTCACTCTCCTCTCACTGTTAAAGGTCACACTCCTCTCACTCTCTCACTGTTAAAGGTCACTCTCCTCTCACTCTCTCACTGTTAAAGGCCACTCTCCTCTCACTCTCACTGTTAAAGGTCCCTCTCCTCTCACTCTCTTACTGTTAAAGGTCACTCTCCTCTCACTCTCTCACTGTTAAAGGTCACTCTCCTCCCTCACTCTCTCACTGTTAAAGGTCACACTACTCTCACTCTCTCACTGTTAAATGTCACTCTCCTCTCACTGTTAAAGGTCACTCTCCTCTCACTCTCTCACTGTTAAAGGTCACTCTCCTCTCACTGTTAAAGGTCACTCTCCTCTCACTCTCTCACTGTTAAAGGCCACTCTCCTCTCACTGTTAAAGGTAACTCTCCTCTCACTCTCTCACTGTTAAAGGCCACTCTCCTCTCACTCTCTCACTGTTAAAGGCACACTCCTCTCACTGTTAAAGGTCTCTCACCTCTCACTCTCTCACTGTTAAAGGTCACTCTCCTCCCTCACTCTCTCACTGTTAAATGTCACTCTCCTCTCACTGTTAAAGGTCACTCTCCTCTCACTCTCTCACTGTTAAAGGTCACTCTCCTCTCACTCTCCTCTCACTGTTAAAGGTCACTCTCCTCTCACTGTTAAAGGTCACTCTCCTCTCGCTTTCTCACTGTTAAAGGCCACTCTCCTCCCTCACTCTCTCACTGTTAAAGGTCACACTCCTCTCACTCTCTCACTGTTAAAGGTCACTCTCCTCTCACACACTCGCTGTTGAAAGCCAATCTCCTCTCATTGTTAAAGGTCACACTCCTCTCACTCTCTCACTGTTAAAGGTCACTCTCCTCTCACTCTCTCTCTGTTAAAGGTCACTCTCCTCCCTCACTCTCTCACTGTTAAAGGTCACACTACTCTCACTCTCTCACTGTTAAAGGTCACACTACTCTCACTCTCTCACTGTTAAATGTCACTCTCCTCCCACTGTTAAAGGTCACTCTCCTCTCACTCTCTCACTGTTAAAGGTCACACTACTCTCACTCTCTCACTGTTAAATGTCACTCTCCTCTCACTGTTAAAGGTCACTCTCCTCTCACTCTCTCACTGTTAAAGGTCACTCTCCTCTCACTCTCTCACTGTTAAAGGTCACTCTCCTCTCACTCTCTCACTGTTAAAGGTCACTCTCCTCTCACTGTTAAAGGTCACTCTCCTCTCACTGTTAAAGGTCACTCTCCTCTCACTGTTAAAGGTCACTCTCCTCTCACTCTCTCACTGTTAAAGGCCAATCTCCTCTCACTGTTAAAGGTCACTCTCCTCTCACTCTCTCACTGTTAAAGGTCACTCTCCTCCCTCACTCTCTCACTGTTAAAGGTCACACTCCTCTCACTCTCTCACTGTTAAAGGTCACTCTCCCTCTCACTGTTAAAGGTCACTCTCCTCTCACTCTCTCACTGTTAAAGGTCCCTCTCCTCTCACTCTCTCACTGTTAAAGGTCACTCTCCTCTCACTCTCACTGTTAAAGGTCCCTCTCATCTCACTCTCTCACTGTTAAAGGCCACTCTCCTCTCACTCTCTCACTGTTAAAGGTCCCTCTCCTCTCACTTTTTCACTGTTAAAGGCCACTCTCCTCTCACTATCTCACTGTTAAAGGTCACTCTCCTCTCACTGTTAAAGGTCATTCTCCTCTCACACACTCGCTGTTGAAAGCCAATCTCCTCTCACTCTCTCACTGTTAAATGTCACTCTCCTCTCACTGTTAAAGGTCACTCTCCTCTCACTCTCTCACTGTTAAATGTCACTCTCCTCTCACTGTTAAAGGCCACTCTCCTCTCACTGTTAAAGGTCACTCTCCTCTCACTCTCTCACTGTTAAAGGTCACTCTCCTCTCACTCTCTCACTGTTAAAGGTCACTCTCCTCCCTCACTCTCTCACTGTTAAATGTCACTCTCCTCTCACTGTTAAAGGTCACTCTCCTCTCACTGTTAAAGGTCACTCTCCTCTCACTCTCTCACTGTTAAACGTCACTCTCCTCTCACTGTTAAAGGTCACTCTCCTCTTACTCTCTCACTGTTAAAGGTCACTCTCCTCTCACTCTCTCACTGTTAAAGGCCACTCTCCTCCCTCACTCTCTCACTGTTAAAGGTCACTCTCCTCTCACTCTCACTGTTAAAGGTCCCTCTCCTCTCACTCTCTCACTGTTAAAGGCCACTCTCCTCCCTCAATCTCTCACTGTTAAAGGTCACTCTCCTCTCACTCTCTCACTGTTAAAGGTCACTCTCCTCTCACTCTCTCACTGTTAAAGGTCACTCTCCTCCCTCACTCTCTCACTGTTAAAGGTCACACTACTCTCACTCTCTCACTGTTAAATGTCACTCTCCTCTCACTGTTAAAGGTCACTCTCCTCTCACTCTCTCACTGTTAAAGGTCACTCTCCTCTCACTCTCTCACTGTTAAAGGTCACTCTCCTCTCACTCTCACTGTTAAAGGTCCCTCTCATCTCACTCTCTCACTGTTAAAGGCCACTCTCCTCTCACTCTCTCACTGTTAAAGGTCCCTCTCCTCTCACTTTTTCACTGTTAAAGGCCACTCTCCTCTCACTCTCTCACTGTTAAAGGTCACTCTCCTCTCACTGTTAAAGGTCATTCTCCTCTCACACACTCGCTGTTGAAAGCCAATCTCCTCTCACTCTCTCACTGTTAAATGTCACTCTCCTCTCACTGTTAAAGGTCACTCTCCTCTCACTCTCTCACTGTTAAATGTCACTCTCCTCTCACTGTTAAAGGCCACTCTCCTCTCACTGTTAAAGGTCACTCTCCTCTCACTGTTAAAGGTCACTCTCCTCTCACTGTTAAAGGCCAATCTCCTCTCACTGTTAAAGGTCACTCTCCTCTCACTCTCTCACTGTTAAAGGTCACTCTCCTCCCTCACTCTCTCACTGTTAAATGTCACTCTCCTCTCACTGTTAAAGGTCACTCTCCTCTCACTCTCTCACTGTTAAAGGTCACTCTTCTTTCACTGTTAAATGTCACTCTCCTCTCACTGTTAAAGGTCACTCTCTTCTCACTCTCTCACTGTTAAAGGTCACTCTCCTCTCACTGTTAAAGGTCACTCTCCTCTCACTCTCTCACTGTTAAAGGTCACTCTCCTCTCACTCTCTCACTGTTAAAGGTCACACTCCTCTCACTCTCTCACTGTTAAAGGTCACTCTCCTCTCACTGTTAAAGGTCACTCTCCTCTCACTCTCTCACTGTTAAAGGTCCCTCTCCTCTCACTCTCTCACTGTTAAAGGTCACTCTCCTCTCACTCTCACTGTTAAAGGTCCCTCTCATCTCACTCTCTCACTGTTAAAGGCCACTCTCCTCTCACTCTCTCACTGTTAAAGGTCCCTCTCCTCTCACTTTTTCACTGTTAAAGGCCACTCTCCTCTCACTCTCTCACTGTTAAAGGTCACTCTCCTCTCACTGTTAAAGGTCATTCTCCTCTCACACACTCGCTGTTGAAAGCCAATCTCCTCTCACTCTCTCACTGTTAAATGTCACTCTCCTCTCACTGTTAAAGGTCACTCTCCTCTCACTCTCTCACTGTTAAATGTCACTCTCCTCTCACTGTTAAAGGCCACTCTCCTCTCACTGTTAAAGGTCACTCTCCTCTCACTCTCTCACTGTTAAAGGTCACTCTCCTCTCACTCTCTCACTGTTAAAGGTCACTCTCCTCCCTCACTCTCTCACTGTTAAATGTCACTCTCCTCTCACTGTTAAAGGTCACTCTCCTCTCACTGTTAAAGGTCACTCTCCTCTCACTCTCTCACTGTTAAACGTCACTCTCCTCTCACTGTTAAAGGTCACTCTCCTCTTACTCTCTCACTGTTAAAGGTCACTCTCCTCTCACTCTCTCACTGTTAAAGGCCACTCTCCTCCCTCACTCTCTCACTGTTAAAGGTCACTCTCCTCTCACTCTCACTGTTAAAGGTCCCTCTCCCTCTCACTCTCTCACTGTTAAAGGCCACTCTCCTCCCTCAATCTCTCACTGTTAAAGGTCACTCTCCTCTCACTCTCTCACTGTTAAAGGTCACTCTCCTCTCACTCTCTCACTGTTAAAGGTCACTCTCCTCCCTCACTCTCTCACTGTTAAAGGTCACACTACTCTCACTCTCTCACTGTTAAATGTCACTCTCCTCTCACTGTTAAAGGTCACTCTCCTCTCACTCTCTCACTGTTAAAGGTCACTCTCCTCTCACTCTCTCACTGTTAAAGGTCACTCTCCTCTCACTCTCACTGTTAAAGGTCCCTCTCATCTCACTCTCTCACTGTTAAAGGCCACTCTCCTCTCACTCTCTCACTGTTAAAGGTCCCTCTCCTCTCACTTTTTCACTGTTAAAGGCCACTCTCCTCTCACTCTCTCACTGTTAAAGGTCACTCTCCTCTCACTGTTAAAGGTCATTCTCCTCTCACACACTCGCTGTTGAAAGCCAATCTCCTCTCACTCTCTCACTGTTAAATGTCACTCTCCTCTCACTGTTAAAGGTCACTCTCCTCTCACTCTCTCACTGTTAAATGTCACTCTCCTCTCACTGTTAAAGGCCACTCTCCTCTCACTGTTAAAGGTCACTCTCCTCTCACTCTCTCACTGTTAAAGGTCACTCTCCTCTCACTCTCTCACTGTTAAAGGTCACTCTCCTCCCTCACTCTCTCACTGTTAAATGTCACTCTCCTCTCACTGTTAAAGGTCACTCTCCTCTCACTGTTAAAGGTCACTCTCCTCTCACTCTCTCACTGTTAAACGTCACTCTCCTCTCAATGTTAAAGGTCACTCTCCTCTTACTCTCTCACTGTTAAAGGTCACTCTCCTCTCACTCTCTCACTGTTAAAGGCCACTCTCCTCCCTCACTCTCTCACTGTTAAAGGTCACTCTCCTCTCACTCTCACTGTTAAAGGTCCCTCTCCTCTCACTCTCTCACTGTTAAAGGCCACTCTCCTCCCTCAATCTCTCACTGTTAAAGGTCACTCTCCTCTCACTCTCTCACTGTTAAAGGTCACTCTCCTCTCACTCTCTCACTGTTAAAGGTCACTCTCCTCCCTCACTCTCTCACTGTTAAAGGTCACACTACTCTCACTCTCTCACTGTTAAATGTCACTCTCCTCTCACTGTTAAAGGTCACTCTCCTCTCACTCTCTCACTGTTAAAGGTCACTCTCCTCTCACTCTCTCACTGTTAAAGGTCACTCTCCTCTCACTGTTAAAGGTCACTCTCCTCTCACTGTTAAAGGTCACTTTCCTCTCACTCTCTCACTGTTAAAGGCCACTCTCCTCTCACTGTTAAAGGTCACTCTCCTCTCAGTCTCTCACTGTTAAAGGTCACTCTCCTCTCACTGTTAAAGGTCACACTCCTCTCACTCTCTCACTGTTAAAGGTCACTCTCCTCTCACTCTCTCACTGTTAAAGGCCACTCTCCTCCCTCACTCTCTCACTGTTAAAGGTCACTCTCCTCTCACTCTCTCACTGTTAAAGGTCACTCTCCTCCCACTGTCTCACTGTTAAAGGCCACTCTCCTCCCTCAATCTCTCACTGTTAAAGGTCACTCTCCTCTCACTCTCTCACTGTTAAAGGTCACTCTCCTCTCACTCTCTCACTGTTAAAGGTCACACTCCTCTCACTCTCTCACTGTTAAAGGTCACTCTCCTCCCTCACTCTCTCACTGTTAAAGGTCACTCTCCTCTCACTGTTAAAGGTCACTCTCCTCTCACTCTCTCACTGTTAAAGGTCACTCTCCTCTCACTGTTAAAGGTCACTCTCCTCTCACTCTCTCACTGTTAAAGGCCACTCTCCTCTCACTGTTAAAGGTCACTCTCCTCTCACTCTCTCACTGTTAAAGGCCACTCTCCTCTCACTCTCTCACTGTTAAAGGTCACTCTCCTCCCTCACTCTCTCACTGTTAAATGTCACTCTCCTCTCACTGTTAAAGGTCACTCTCCTCTCACTCTCTCACTGTTAAAGGTCACTCTCCTCTCACTCTCCTCTCACTGTTAAAGGTCACTCTCCTCTCACTCTCTCACTGTTAAAGGTCACTCTCCTCTCACTCTCTCACTGTTAAAGGTCACTCTCCTCTCACTCTCTCACTGTTAAAGGTCACTCTCCTCTCACTCTCTCACTGTTAAAGGTCACTCTCCTCTCACTCTCTCACTGTTAAAGGTCACTCTCCTCTCACTCTCTCACTGTTAAAGGTCACTCTCCTCTCACTCTCTCACTGTTAAAGGTCACTCTCCTCCTCACTCTCTCACTGTTAAAGGTCACTCTCCTCCTCACTCTCTCATTGTTAAAGGTCACTCTCCTCTCACTCTCTCACTGTTAAAGGTCACTCTCCCTCACTCTCTCACTGTTAAAGGTCACTCTCCTCTCACTCTCTCACTGTTAAAGGTCACTCTCCTCTCACTCTCTCACTGTTAAAGGTCACTCTCCTCTCACTCTCTCACTGTTAAAGGTCACTCTCCTCTCACTCTCTCACTGTTAAAGGTCACTCTCCTCTCACTCTCTCACTGTTAAAGGTCACTCTCCTCTCACTCTCTCACTGT
Source organism: Carcharodon carcharias (assembly GCF_017639515.1). Classification (NCBI taxonomy): domain Eukaryota; kingdom Metazoa; phylum Chordata; class Chondrichthyes; order Lamniformes; family Lamnidae; genus Carcharodon; species Carcharodon carcharias. The sequence goes on from NC_054485.1 coordinate 72,019,789, forward strand.
TAAAGGTCACTCTCCTCTCACTCTCTCACTGTTAAAGGTCACTCTCCTCTCACTCTCTCACTGTTAAAGGTCACTCTCCTCTCACTGTTAAAGGTCACTCTCCTCTCACTGTTAAAGGTCACTCTCCTCTCACTCTCTCACTGTTAAAGGTCACTCTCCTCTCACTCTCTCACTGTTAAAGGTCACTCTCTCCCTCACTCTCTCACTGTTAAAGGTCACACTACTCTCACTCTCTCACTGTTAAATGTCACTCTCCTCTCACTGTTAAAGGTCACTCTCCTCTCACTGTTAAAGGTCACTCTCCTCTCACTCTCTCACTGTTAAAGGTCACTCTCCTCTCACTCTCTCACTGTTAAAGGTCACTCTCCTCTCACTGTTAAAGGTCACTCTCCTCTCACTGTTAAAGGCCAATCTCCTCTCACTGTTAAAGGTCACTCTCCTCTCACTCTCTCACTGTTAAAGGCCACTCTCCTCTCACTGTTAAAGGTCACTCTCCTCTCACTCTCCCACTGTTAAAGTCACTCTCCCTCTCACTCTCTCACTGTTAAAGGCCACTCCTCCTCTCACTCTCTCACTTGTTAAAGGTCACTCTCCTTTCACTGTTAAAGGTCACTCTCCTCTCACTGTTTAAAGGTCACTCTCTTCTCACTCTCTCACTGTTAAAGGTCACTCTCCTCTCACTGTAAAGGTCACTCTCCTCTCACTCTCTCACTTTTAAAGGTCCCCTCTCCTCTCACTCTCCTCACTGTTAAAGGTCACCCTCTCCTCTCACTCTCCACTGTTAAGGTCCCTCTCCTCTCACTCTCTCACTGTTAAAGTCCCTCTCCTCTCACTCTCTCACTGTAAAGGTCACTCTCCTCACTCTCTCACTGTTAAAGGTCACTCTCCTCTCACTGTTAAAGGTCACTCTCCTCTCACTGTTAAAGGTCATTCTCCTCTCACACACTCGCTGTTGAAAGCCAATCTCCTCTCACTCTCTCACTGTTAAAGGGTCACTCTCCTCTCACTCTCACTGTTCAAGGTCACTCTCCTCTCACTCTCTCACTGTTAAATGTCACTCTCCTCTCACTGTTAAAGGTCACTCTCCTCTCACTCTCTCACTGTTAAATGTCACTCTCCTCTCACTGTTAAAGGCCACTCTCCTCTCACTGTTAAAGGTCACTCTCTTCTCACTCTCTCACTGTTAAAGGTCACTCTCCTCTCACCTCTCTCACTGTTAAAGGTCACTCTCCTCCCTCACTCTCTCACTGTTAAATGTCACTCTCCTCTCACTGTTAAAGGTCACTCTCCTCTCACTGTTAAAGGTCACTCTCCTCTCACTCTCTCACTGTTAAAGGTCACTCTCCTCTCACTCTCTCACTGTTAAAGGCCACTCTCCTCCCTCACTCTCTCACTGTTAAAGGTCACTCTCCTCTCACTCTCACTGTTAAAGGTCCCTCTCCTCTCACTCTCTCACTGTTAAAGGTCACTCTCCTCCCTCACTCTCTCACTGTTAAAGGTCACTCTCCTCTCACTGTTTAAAGGTCACTCTCCTCTCACTCTTTCACTGTTAAGGTCCCTCTCCTCTCACTCTCTCACCGTTAAAGGTCACTCTCCTCTCACTCTCACTGTTAAAGGTCCCTCTTCTCTCACTCTCTCACTGTTAAAGGCCACTCTCCTCTCACTCTCTCACTGTTAAAGGTCCCTCTCCTCTCACTCTCTCACTGTTAAAGGTCACTCTCCTCACTCTCTCACTGTTAAAGGTCACTCTCCTCACTCTCTCACTGTTAAAGGTCACACTACTCTCACTCTCTCACTGTTAAATGTCACTCTCCTCTCACTGTTAAAGGTCACTCTCCTCTCACTCTCTCACTGTTAAAGGTCACTCTCCTCTCACTCTCTCACTGTTAAAGGTCACTCTCCTCTCACTGTTAAAGGTCACTCTCCTCTCACTGTTAAAGGTCACTCTCCTCTCACTCTCTCACTGTTAAAGGTCACTCTCCTCTCACTCTCACTGTTAAAGTCACTCTCCTCTCACTGTTAAAGGTCACACTCCTCTCACTCTCTCACTGTTAAAGGTCACTCTCCTCTCACTCTCTCACTGTTAAAGGCCACTCTCCTCCCTCACTCGCTCACTGTTAAAGGTCACTCTCCTCTCACTCTCTCACTGTTAAAGGTCACTCTCCTCTCACTCTCACTGTTAAAGTCACTCTCCTCTCACTGTTAAAGGTCACACTCCTCTCACTCTCTCACTGTTAAAGGTCACTCTCCTCTCACTCTCTCACTGTTAAAGGCCACTCTCCTCCCTCACTCGCTCACTGTTAAAGGTCACTCTCCTCTCACTCTCACTGTTAAAGGTCACTCTCCTCTCACTCTCTCACTGTTTCAGGTCACTCTCCTCCCTCACTCTCTCACTGTTAAAGGTCACTCTCCTCTCTCTGTTAAAGGTCACTCTCCTCTCACTGTTAAAGGTCACTCTCCTCTCACTGTTAAAGGTCACTCTCCTCTCACTCTCTCACTGTTTCAGGTCACTCTCCTCCCTCACTCTCTCACTGTTAAAGGTCACTCTCCTCTCTCTGTTAAAGGTCACTCTCCTCTCACTGTTAAAGGTCACTCTCCTCTCACTGTTAACGGCCACTCTCCTCTCACTGTTAAAGGTCACTCTCCTCTCACTCTCTCACTGTTAAAGGCCACTCTCCTTTCACTGTTAAAGGTCACTCTCCTCTCACTGTTAAAGGTCACTCTCTCTCACTCTCTCACTGTTAAAGGTCAATCTCCTCTCACTGTTAAAGGTCACTCTCCTCTCACTCTCTCACTGTTAAAGGTCACTCTCCTCTCACTCTCTCACTGTTAAAAGTCACTCTCCTCTCACTGTTAAAGGTCACTCTCCTCTCACTCTTTCACTGTTAAAGGTCCCTCTCCTCTCACTCTCTCACTGTTAAAGGTCACTCTCCTCTCACTCTCACTGTTAAAGGTCCCTCTCCTCTCACTCTCTCACTGTTAAAGGTCACTCTCCTCTCACTCTCTCACTGTTAAAGGTCACTCTCCTCTCACTCTCTCACTGTTAAAGGTCACTCTCCTCCTCACTCTCTCACTGTTAAAGGTCACACTACTCTCACTCTCTCACTGTTAAATGTCACTCTCCTCTCACTGTTAAAGGTCTCTCTCCTCTCACTCTCTCACTGTTAAAGGTCACTCTCCTCTCACTCTCTCACTGTTAAAGGTCACTCTCCTCTCACTGTTAAAGGTCACTCTCCTCTCACTGTTAAATGTCACTCTCCTCTCACTGTTAAATGTCACTCTCCTCTCACTGTTAAAGGTCACTCTCCTCTCACTCTCTCTGTTAAAGGTCACTCTCCTCTCACTCTCTCCACTGTTAAAGGTCACTCTCCTCTCACTGTTAAAGGTCACACTTCCTCTCACTCTCTCACTGTTAAAGGTCACTCTCCTCTCACTCTCTCACTGTTAAAGGCCACTCTCCTCCCTCACTCTCTCACTGTTAAAGGTCACTCTCCTCTCACTCTCTCACTGTTAAAGGTCACTCTCCTCTCACTCTCTCACTGTTAAATGTCACTCTCCTCTCACTGTTAAAGGTCACTCTCCTCTCACTCTCTCTCTGTTAAAGGTCACTCTCCTCTCACTCTCCCACTGTTAAAGGTCACTCTCCTCTCACTGTTAAAGGTCACACTCCTCTCACTCTCTCACTGTTAAAGGTCCACTCTCCTCTCACTCTCACACTGTTAAAGGTTCACTCTCCTCCCTCACTCTCTCACTGTTAAAGGGTCACTCTCCTCTCACTCTCTCACTGTTAAAGGTCACTCTCCTCTCACTGTTAAAGGTCACTCTCCTCTCACTCTCTCACTGTTAAAGGCCACTCTCCTCTCACTGTTAAAGGTCACTCTCCTCTCACTCTCTCACTGTTAAAGGCCACTCTCCTCTCACTCTCTCACTGTTAAAGGTCACTCTCCTCCCTCACTCTCTCACTGTTAAAGGTCACTCTCCTCTCACTGTTAAAGGTCACTCTCCTCTCACTCTCTCACTGTTAAAGGTCACTCTCCTCTCACTCTCTCACTGTTAAATGTCACTCTCCTCTCACTGTTAAAGGTCACTCTCCTCTCACTCTCTCACTGTTAAAGGTCACTCTCCTCTCACTCTCTCACTGTTAAAGGTCACTCTCCTCCCTCACTCTCTCACTGTTAAAGGTTACACTACTCTCACTCTCTCACTGTTAAAGGTCACTCTCCTCTCACTCTCTCACTGTTAAAGGTCACTCTCCTCTCACTCTCTCACTGTTAAAGGTCACTCTCCTCCCTCACTCTCTCACTGTTAAAGGTCACACTACTCTTCACTCTCTCACTGTTAAATGTCACTCTCCTCTCACTGTTAAAGGTCACTCTCCTCTCACTGTTAAAGGTCACTCTCCCTCTCACTCTCTCACTGTTAAAGGCCACTCTCCTCTCACTGTTAAAGGTCACTCTCCTCTCACTCTCTCACTGTTAAAGGTCACTCTCCTCTCACACACTCCTGTTGAAAGCAATCTCCTCTCATTGTTAAAGGTCACTCTCCTCTCACTCTCTCACTGTTAAAGGTCACTCTCCTCTCACTCTCTCACTGTTAAAGGTCACTCTCCTCTCACTGTTAAAGGTCACTCTCCTCTCACTCTCTCACTGTTAAAGGCCACTCTCCTCTCACTGTTAAAGGTCACTCTCCTCTCACTCTCTCACTGTTAAAGGTTACACTACTCTCACTCTCTCACTGTTAAAGGTCACTCTCCTCTCACTCTCTCAATGTTAAAGGTCACTCTCCTCTCACTCTCTCACTGTTAAAGGTCACTCTCCTCCCTCACTCTCTCACTGTTAAAGGTCACACTACTCTCACTCTCTCACTGTTAAATGTCACTCTCCTCTCACTGTTAAAGGTCATTCTCCTCTCACTGTTAAAGGCCAATCTCCTCTCACTGTTAAAGGTCACTCTCCTCTCACTCTCTCACTGTTAAAGGCCACTCTCCTCTCACTGTTAAAGGTCACTCTCCTCTCACTCTCTCACTGTTAAAGGCCACTCTCCTCTCACTCTCTCACTGTTAAAGGTCACTCTCTCCTCCTCACTCTCTCACTGTTGAAGTCACTCTCCTCTCACTGTTAAAGGTCACTCTCCTCTCACTCTCTCACTGTTAAAGGTCACTATCCTTTCACTGTTAAAGGTCACTCTCCTCTCACTCTCTCACTGTTAAAGGTCACTCTCCTCTCACTGTTAAAGGTCACTCCTCCTCTCACTGTTAAAGGTCACTCTCTTCTCACTCTCTCACTGTTAAAGGTCACTCTCCTCTCACTGTTAAAGGTCACTCTCCTCTCACTCTCTCACTTTTAAAGGTCCCTCTCCTCTCACTCTCTCACTGTTAAAGGTCACTCTCCTCTCACTCTCACTGTTAAAGGTCCCTCTCCTCTCACTCTCTCACTGTTAAAGGTCCCTCTCCTCTCACTCTCTCACTGTTAAAGGTCACTCTCCTCACTCTCTCACTGTTAAAGGTCACTCTCCTCTCACTGTTAAAGGTCACTCTCCTCTCACTGTTAAAGGTCATTCTCCTCTCACACACTCGCTGTTGAAAGCCAATCTCCTCTCACTCTCTCACTGTTAAAGGTCACTCTCCTCTCACTCTCACTGTTCAAGGTCACTCTCCTCTCACTCTCTCACTGTTAAATGTCACTCTCCTCTCACTGTTAAAGGTCACTCTCCTCTCACTCTCTCACTGTTAAATGTCACTCTCCTCTCACTGTTAAAGGCCACTCTCCTCTCACTGTTAAAGGTCACTCTCCTCTCACTCTCTCACTGTTAAAGGTCACTCTCCTCTCACTCTCTCACTGTTAAAGGTCACTCTCCTCCCTCACTCTCTCACTGTTAAATGTCACTCTCCTCTCACTGTTAAAGGTCACTCTCCTCTCACTGTTAAAGGTCACTCTCCTCTCACTCTCTCACTGTTAAAGGTCACTCTCCTCTCACTGTTAAAGGTCACTCTCCTCTCACTCTCTCACTGTTAAAGGTCACTCTCCTCTCACTCTCTCACTGTTAAAGGCCACTCTCCTCCCTCACTCTCTCACTGTTAAAGGTCACTCTCCTCTCACTCTCACTGTTAAAGGTCCCTCTCCTCTCACTCTCTCACTGTTAAAGGCCACTCTCCCTCCCTCAATCTCTCACTGTTAAAGGTCACTCTCCTCTCACTCTCTCACTGTTAAAGATCACTCTCCTCTCACTCTCTCACTGTTAAAGGTCACTCTCCTCCCTCACTCTCTCACTGTTAAAGTTCACACTACTCTCACTCTCTCACTGTTAAATGTCACTCTCCTCTCACTGTTAAAGGTCATTCTCCTCTCACTATTTCACTGTTAAAGGCCACTCTCCTCCCTCACTCTCTCACTGTTAAAGGTCACTCTCCTCTCACTGTTAAAGGTCACTCTCCTCTCACTGTTACAGGTCACTCTCCTCTCACTCTCTCACTGTTAAAGGCCACTCTCCTCTCACTCTCTCACTGTTAAAGGTCACTCTCCTCCCTCACTCTCTCACTGTTAAAGGTCACACTACTCTCACTCCTCTCACTGTTAAATGTCACTCTCCTCTCACTGTTAAAGGTCCATCTCTCCTCTCACTGTTAAAGTCACCTCTCCTCTCACTCTCTCACTGTTAAAGGTCACTCTCCTCTCACTCTCTCACTGTTAAAGGTCACTCTCCTCTCACTGTAAAGGTCACTCTCCTCTTCACTGTTAAAGGCCAATCTCCTCTCACTGTTAAAGGTCACTCTCCTCTCACTCTCTCACTGTTAAAGGCCACTCTCCTCTCACTGTTAAAGGTCACTCTCCTCTCACTCTCTCACTGTTAAAGGTCACTCTCCTCTCACTCTCTCACTGTTAAAGGCCACTCTCCTCTCACTCTCTCACTGTTAAAGGTCACTCTCCTTTCACTGTTAAAGGTCACTCTCCTCTCACTGTTAAAGGTCACTCTCTTCTCACTCTCTCACTGTTAAAGGTCACTCTCCTCTCACTGTTAAAGGTCACTCTCCTCTCACTCTCTCACTTTTAAAGGTCCCTCTCCTCTCACTCTCTCACTGTTAAAGGTCACTCTCCTCTCACTCTCACTGTTAAAGGTCCCTCTCCTCTCACTCTCTCACTGTTAAAGTCCCTCTCCTCTCACTCTCTCACTGTTAAAGGTCACTCTCCTCACTCTCTCACTGTTAAAGGTCACTCTCCTCTCACTGTTAAAGGTCATTCTCCTCTCACACACTCGCTGTTGAAAGCCAATCTCCTCTCACTCTCTCACTGTTAAAGGTCACTCTCCTCTCACTCTCACTGTTCAAGGTCACTCTCCTCTCACTCTCTCACTGTTAAATGTCACTCTCCTCTCACTGTTAAAGGTCACTCTCCTCTCACTCTCTCACTGTTAAATGTCACTCTCCTCTCACTGTTAAAGGCCACTCTCCTCTCACTGTTAAAGGTCACTCTCTTCTCACTCTCTCACTGTTAAAGGTCACTCTCCTCTCACTCTCTCACTGTTAAAGGTCACTCTCCTCCCTCACTCTCTCACTGTTAAATGTCACTCTCCTCTCACTGTTAAAGGTCACTCTCCTCTCACTGTTAAAGGTCACTCTCCTCTCACTCTCTCACTGTTAAAGGTCACTCTCCTCTCACTCTCTCACTGTTAAAGGCCACTCTCCTCCCTCACTCTCTCACTGTTAAAGGTCACTCTCCTCTCACTCTCACTGTTAAAGGTCCCTCTCCTCTCACTCTCTCACTGTTAAAGGTCACTCTCCTCCCTCACTCTCTCACTGTTAAAGGTCACTCTCCTCTCACTGTTAAAGGTCACTCTCCTCTCACTCTTTCACTGTTAAAGGTCCCTCTCCTCTCACTCTCTCACCGTTAAAGGTCACTCTCCTCTCACTCTCACTGTTAAAGGTCCCTCTTCTCTCACTCTCTCACTGTTAAAGGCCACTCTCCTCTCACTCTCTCACTGTTAAAGGTCCCTCTCCTCTCACTCTCTCACTGTTAAAGGTCACTCTCCTCACTCTCTCACTGTTAAAGGTCACTCTCCTCCCTTACTCTCTCACTGTTAAAGGTCACACTACTCTCACTCTCTCACTGTTAAATGTCACTCTCCTCTCACTGTTAAAGGTCACTCTCCTCTCACTCTCTCACTGTTAAAGGTCACTCTCCTCTCACTCTCTCACTGTTAAAGGTCACTCTCCTCCCTCACTCTCTCACTGTTAAAGGTCACTCTCCTCTCACTGTTAAAGGTCACTCTCCTCTCACTCTTTCACTGTTAAAGGTCCCTCTCCTCTCACTCTCTCACCGTTAAAGGTCACTCTCCTCTCACTCTCACTGTTAAAGGTCCCTCTTCTCTCACTCTCTCACTGTTAAAGGCCACTCTCCTCTCACTCTCTCACTGTTTAAAGGTCCCTCTCCTCTCACTCTCTCACTGTTAAAGGTCACTCTCCTCACTCTCTCACTGTTAAAGGTCACTCTCCTCCCTTACTCTCTCACTGTTAAAGGTCACACTACTCTCACTCTCTCACTGTTAAATGTCACTCTCCTCTCACTGTTAAAGGTCACTCTCCTCTCACTCTCTCACTGTTAAAGGTCACTCTCCTCTCACTGTTAAAGGTCACTCTCCTCTCACTCTCTCACTGTTAAAGGTCACTCTCCTCTCACTCTCACTGTTAAAGTCACTCTCCTCTCACTGTTAAAGGTCACACTCCTCTCACTCTCTCACTGTTAAAGGTCACTCTCCTCTCACTCTCTCACTGTTAAAGGCCACTCTCCTCCCTCACTCGCTCACTGTTAAAGGTCACTCTCCTCTCACTCTCACTGTTAAAGGTCACTCTCCTCTCACTCTCTCACTGTTTCAGGTCACTCTCCTCCCTCACTCTCTCACTGTTAAAGGTCACTCTCCTCTCACTCTCTCACTGTTAAAGGTCACTCTCCTCTCACTCTCACTGTTAAAGTCACTCTCCTCTCACTGTTAAAGGTCACACTCCTCTCACTCTCTCACTGTTAAAGGTCACTCTCCTCTCACTCTCTCACTGTTAAAGGCCACTCTCCTCCCTCACTCGCTCACTGTTAAAGGTCACTCTCCTCTCACTCTCACTGTTAAAGGTCACTCTCCTCTCACTCTCTCACTGTTTCAGGTCACTCTCCTCCCTCACTCTCTCACTGTTAAAGGTCACTCTCCTCTCTCTGTTAAAGGTCACTCTCCTCTCACTGTTAAAGGTCACTCTCCTCTCACTGTTAAAGGTCACTCTCCTCTCACTCTCTCACTGTTTCAGGTCACTCTCCTCCCTCACTCTCTCACTGTTAAAGGTCACTCTCCTCTCTCTGTTAAAGGTCACTCTCCTCTCACTGTTAAAGGTCACTCTCCTCTCACTGTTAACGGCCACTCTCCTCTCACTGTTAAAGGTCACTCTCCTCTCACTCTCTCACTGTTAAAGGCCACTCTCCTTTCACTGTTAAAGGTCACTCTCCTCTCACTGTTAAAGGTCACTCTCCTCTCACTCTCTCACTGTTAAAGGTCACTCTCCTCTCACTCTCTCACTGTTAAAGGTCACACTCCTCTCACTCTCTCACTGTTAAAGGTCACTCTCCTCTCACTCTCTCACTGTTAAAAGTCACTCTCCTCTCACTGTTAAAGGTCACTCTCCTCTCACTCTTTCACTGTTAAAGGTCCCTCTCCTCTCACTCTCTCACTGTTAAAGGTCACTCTCCTCTCACTCTCACTGTTAAAGGTCCCTCTCCTCTCACTCTCTCACTGTTAAAGGTCACTCTCCTCTCACTCTCTCACTGTTAAAGGTCACTCTCCTCTCACTCTCTCACTGTTAAAGGTCACTCTCCTCCCTCACTCTCTCACTGTTAAAGGTCACACTACTCTCACTCTCTCACTGTTAAATGTCACTCTCCTCTCACTGTTAAAGGTCACTCTCCTCTCACTCTCTCACTGTTAAAGGTCACTCTCCTCTCACTCTCTCACTGTTAAAGGTCACTCTCCTCTCACTGTTAAAGGTCACTCTCCTCTCACTGTTAAATGTCACTCTCCTCTCACTGTTAAATGTCACTCTCCTCTCACTGTTAAAGGTCACTCTCCTCTCACTCTCTCTCTGTTAAAGGTCACTCTCCTCTCACTCTCCCACTGTTAAAGGTCACTCTCCTCTCACTGTTAAAGGTCACACTCCTCTCACTCTCTCACTGTTAAAGGTCACTCTCCTCTCACTCTCTCACTGTTAAAGGCCACTCTCCTCCCTCACTCTCTCACTGTTAAAGGTCACTCTCCTCTCACTCTCTCACTGTTAAAGGTCACTCTCCTCTCACTCTCTCACTGTTAAATGTCACTCTCCTCTCACTGTTAAAGGTCACACTCCTCTCACTCTCTCACTGTTAAAGGTCACTCTCCTCTCACTCTCTCACTGTTAAAGGTCACTCTCCTCTCACTGTTAAAGGTCACTCTCCTCTCACTCTCTCACTGTTAAAGGTCACTCTCCTCTCACTGTTAAAGGTCACTCTCCTCTCACTGTTAAAGGTCACTCTCCTCTCACTCTCTCACTGTTAAAGGCCACTCTCCTCTCACTGTTAAAGGTCACTCTCCTCTCACTCTCTCACTGTTAAAGGCCACTCTCCTCTCACTCTCTCACTGTTAAAGGTCACTCTCCTCCCTCACTCTCTCACTGTTAAATGTCACTCTCCTCTCACTGTTAAAGGTCACTCTCCTCTCACTCTCTCACTGTTAAAGGTCACTCTCCTCTCACTCTCTCACTGTTAAATGTCACTCTCCTCTCATTGTTAAATGTCACTCTCCTCTCACTGTTAAAGGTCCCTCTCCTCTCACTCTCTCACTGTTAAAGGTCACTCTCCTCTCACTCTCTCACTGTTAAAGGTCACTCTCCTCCCTCACTCTCTCACTGTTAAAGGTTACACTACTCTCACTCTCTCACTGTTAAAGGTCACTCTCCTCTCACTCTCTCAATGTTAAAGGTCACTCTCCTCTCACTCTCTCACTGTTAAAGGTCACTCTCCTCCCTCACTCTCTCACTGTTAAAGGTCACACTACTCTCACTCTCTCACTGTTAAATGTCACTCTCCTCTCACTGTTAAAGGTCACTCTCCTCTCACTGTTAAAGGTCACTCTCCTCTCACTCTCTCACTGTTAAAGGCCACTCTCCTCTCACTGTTAAAGGTCACTCTCCTCTCACTCTCTCACTGTTAAAGGTCACTCTCCTCTCACACACTCGCTGTTGAAAGCCAATCTCCTCTCATTGTTAAAGGTCACTCTCCTCTCACTCTCTCACTGTTAAAGGTCACTCTCCTCTCACTCTCTCACTGTTAAAGGTCACTCTCCTCTCACTGTTAAAGGTCACTCTCCTCTCACTCTCTCACTGTTAAAGGCCACTCTCCTCTCACTGTTAAAGGTCACTCTCCTCTCACTCTCTCACTGTTAAAGGTTACACTACTCTCACTCTCTCACTGTTAAAGGTCACTCTCCTCTCACTCTCTCAATGTTAAAGGTCACTCTCCTCTCACTCTCTCACTGTTAAAGGTCACTCTCCTCCCTCACTCTCTCACTGTTAAAGGTCACACTACTCTCACTCTCTCACTGTTAAATGTCACTCTCCTCTCACTGTTAAAGGTCATTCTCCTCTCACTGTTAAAGGCCAATCTCCTCTCACTGTTAAAGGTCACTCTCCTCTCACTCTCTCACTGTTAAAGGCCACTCTCCTCTCACTATTAAAGGTCACTCTCCTCTCACTCTCTCACTGTTAAAGGTCACTCTCCTTCCTCACTCTCTCACTGTTGAAGGTCACTCTCCTCTCACTGTTAAAGGTCACTCTCCTCTCACTCTCTCACTGTTAAAGGTCACTATCCTTTCACTGTTAAAGGTCACTCTCCTCTCACTCTCTCACTGTTAAAGGTCACTCTCCTCTCACTGTTAAAGGTCACTCTCCTCTCACTGTTAAAGGTCACTCTCTTCTCACTCTCTCACTGTTAAAGGTCACTCTCCTCTCACTGTTAAAGGTCACTCTCCTCTCACTCTCTCACTTTTAAAGGTCCCTCTCCTCTCACTCTCTCACTGTTAAAGGTCACTCTCCTCTCACTCTCACTGTTAAAGGTCCCTCTCCTCTCACTCTCTCACTGTTAAAGGTCCCTCTCCTCTCACTCTCTCACTGTTAAAGGTCACTCTCCTCACTCTCTCACTGTTAAAGGTCACTCTCCTCTCACTGTTAAAGGTCACTCTCCTCTCACTGTTAAAGGTCATTCTCCTCTCACACACTCGCTGTTGAAAGCCAATCTCCTCTCACTCTCTCACTGTTAAAGGTCACTCTCCTCTCACTCTCACTGTTCAAGGTCACTCTCCTCTCACTCTCTCACTGTTAAATGTCACTCTCCTCTCACTGTTAAAGGTCACTCTCCTCTCACTCTCTCACTGTTAAATGTCACTCTCCTCTCACTGTTAAAGGCCACTCTCCTCTCACTGTTAAAGGTCACTCTCCTCTCACTCTCTCACTGTTAAAGGTCACTCTCCTCTCACTCTCTCACTGTTAAAGGTCACTCTCCTCCCTCACTCTCTCACTGTTAAATGTCACTCTCCTCTCACTGTTAAAGGTCACTCTCCTCTCACTGTTAAAGGTCACTCTCCTCTCACTCTCTCACTGTTAAAGGTCACTCTCCTCTCACTGTTAAAGGTCACTCTCCTCTCACTCTCTCACTGTTAAAGGTCACTCTCCTCTCACTCTCTCACTGTTAAAGGCCACTCTCCTCCCTCACTCTCTCACTGTTAAAGGTCACTCTCCTCTCACTCTCACTGTTAAAGGTCCCTCTCCTCTCACTCTCTCACTGTTAAAGGCCACTCTCCTCCCTCAATCTCTCACTGTTAAAGGTCACTCTCCTCTCACTCTCTCACTGTTAAAGATCACTCTCCTCTCACTCTCTCACTGTTAAAGGTCACTCTCCTCCCTCACTCTCTCACTGTTAAAGTTCACACTACTCTCACTCTCTCACTGTTAAATGTCACTCTCCTCTCACTGTTAAAGTTCATTCTCCTCTCACTATTTCACTGTTAAAGGCCACTCTCCTCCCTCACTCTCTCACTGTTAAAGGTCACTCTCCTCTCACTGTTAAAGGTCACTCTCCTCTCACTGTTACAGGTCACTCTCCTCTCACTCTCTGACTGTTAAAGGTCACTCTCCTCTCACTGTTAAAGGTCACACTCCTCTCACTCTCTCACTGTTAAAGGTCACTCTCCCCTCACTCTCTCACTGTTAAAGGCCACTCTCCTCTCACTCTCACTGTTAAAGGTCCCTCTCCTCTCACTCTCTTACTGTTAAAGGTCACTCTCCTCTCACTCTCTCACTGTTAAAGGTCACTCTCCTCCCTCACTCTCTCACTGTTAAAGGTCACACTACTCTCACTCTCTCACTGTTAAATGTCACTCTCCTCTCACTGTTAAAGGTCACTCTCCTCTCACTCTCTCACTGTTAAAGGTCACTCTCCTCTCACTGTTAAAGGTCACTCTCCTCTCACTCTCTCACTGTTAAAGGCCACTCTCCTCTCACTGTTAAAGGTCACTCTCCTCTCACTCTCTCACTGTTAAAGGTCACTCTCCTCTCACTCTCTCACTGTTAAAGGCACACTCCTCTCACTGTTAAAGGTCTCTCACCTCTCACTCTCTCACTGTTAAAGGTCACTCTCCTCCCTCACTCTCTCACTGTTAAATGTCACTCTCCTCTCACTGTTAAAGGTCACTCTCCTCTCACTCTCTCACTGTTAAAGGTCACTCTCCTCTCACTCTCCTCTCACTGTTAAAGGTCACTCTCCTCTCACTGTTAAAGGTCACTCTCCTCTCACTTTCTCACTGTTAAAGGCCACTCTCCTCCCTCACTCTCTCACTGTTAAAGGTCACACTCCTCTCACTCTCTCACTGTTAAAGGTCACTCTCCTCTCACACACTCGCTGTTGAAAGCCAATCTCCTCTCATTGTTAAAGGTCACACTCCTCTCACTCTCTCACTGTTAAAGGTCACTCTCCTCTCACTCTCTCACTGTTAAAGGTCACTCTCCTCCCTCACTCTCTCACTGTTAAAGGTCACACTACTCTCACTCTCTCACTGTTAAAGGTCACACTACTCTCACTCTCTCACTGTTAAATGTCACTCTCCTCCCACTGTTAAAGGTCACTCTCCTCTCACTCTCTCACTGTTAAAGGTCACACTACTCTCACTCTCTCACTGTTAAATGTCATTCTCCTCTCACTGTTAAAGGTCACTCTCCTCTCACTCTCTCACTGTTAAAGGTCACTCTCCTCTCACTCTCTCACTGTTAAAGGTCACTCTCCTCTCACTCTCTCACTGTTAAAGGTCACTCTCCTCTCACTGTTAAAGGCCAATCTCCTCTCACTGTTAAAGGTCACTCTCCTCTCACTCTCTCACTGTTAAATGTCACTCTCCTCTCACTCTCTCACTGTTAAAGGTCACTCTTCTTTCACTGTTAAATGTCACTCTCCTCTCACTGTTAAAGGTCACTCTCTTCTCACTCTCTCACTGTTAAAGGTCACTCTCCTCTCACTGTTAAAGGTCACTCTCCTCTCACTCTCTCACTGTTAAAGGTCACTCTCCTCTCACTCTCTCACTGTTAAAGGTCACACTCCTCTCACTCTCTCACTGTTAAAGGTCACTCTCCTCTCACTGTTAAAGGTCACTCTCCTCTCACTCTCTCACTGTTAAAGGTCCCTCTCCTCTCACTCTCTCACTGTTAAAGGTCACTCTCCTCTCACTCTCACTGTTAAAGGTCCCTCTCATCTCACTCTCTCACTGTTAAAGGCCACTCTCCTCTCACTCTCTCACTGTTAAAGGTCCCTCTCCTCTCACTTTTTCACTGTTAAAGGCCACTCTCCTCTCACTCTCTCACTGTTAAAGGTCACTCTCCTCTCACTGTTAAAGGTCATTCTCCTCTCACACACTCGCTGTTGAAAGCCAATCTCCTCTCACTCTCTCACTGTTAAATGTCACTCTCCTCTCACTGTTAAAGGTCACTCTCCTCTCACTCTCTCACTGTTAAATGTCACTCTCCTCTCACTGTTAAAGGCCACTCTCCTCTCACTGTTAAAGGTCACTCTCCTCTCACTCTCTCACTGTTAAAGGTCACTCTCCTCTCACTCTCTCACTGTTAAAGGTCACTCTCCTCCCTCACTCTCTCACTGTTAAATGTCACTCTCCTCTCACTGTTAAAGGTCACTCTCCTCTCACTGTTAAAGGTCACTCTCCTCTCACTCTCTCACTGTTAAACGTCACTCTCCTCTCACTGTTAAAGGTCACTCTCCTCTTACTCTCTCACTGTTAAAGGTCACTCTCCTCTCACTCTCTCACTGTTAAAGGCCACTCTCCTCCCTCACTCTCTCACTGTTAAAGGTCACTCTCCTCTCACTCTCACTGTTAAAGGTCCCTCTCCTCTCACTCTCTCACTGTTAAAGGCCACTCTCCTCCCTCAATCTCTCACTGTTAAAGGTCACTCTCCTCTCACTCTCTCACTGTTAAAGGTCACTCTCCTCTCACTCTCTCACTGTTAAAGGTCACTCTCCTCCCTCACTCTCTCACTGTTAAAGGTCACACTACTCTCACTCTCTCACTGTTAAATGTCACTCTCCTCTCACTGTTAAAGGTCACTCTCCTCTCACTCTCTCACTGTTAAAGGTCACTCTCCTCTCACTCTCTCACTGTTAAAGGTCACTCTCCTCTCACTGTTAAAGGTCACTCTCCTCTCACTGTTAAAGGTCACTTTCCTCTCACTCTCTCACTGTTAAAGGCCACTCTCCTCTCACTGTTAAAGGTCACTCTCCTCTCACTCTCTCACTGTTAAAGGTCACTCTCCTCTCACTCTCTCACTGTTAAAGGTCACTCTCCTCTCACTGTTAAAGGTCACACTCCTCTCACTCTCTCACTGTTAAAGGTCACTCTCCTCTCACTCTCTCACTGTTAAAGGCCACTCTCCTCCCTCACTCTCTCACTGTTAAAGGTCACTCTCCTCTCACTCTCTCACTGTTAAAGGTCACTCTCCTCTCACTCTCTCACTGTTAAAGGCCACTCTCCTCCCTCAATCTCTCACTGTTAAAGGTCACTCTCCTCTCACTCTCTCACTGTTAAAGGTCACTCTCCTCTCACTCTCTCACTGTTAAAGGTCACTCTCCTCCCTCACTCTCTCACTGTTAAAGGTCACACTACTCTCACTCTCTCACTGTTAAATGTCACTCTCCTCTCACTGTTAAAGGTCACTCTCCTCTCACTCTCCTCTCACTGTTAAAGGTCACTCTCCTCTCACTGTTAAAGGTCACTCTCCTCTCACTTTCTCACTGTTAAAGGCCACTCTCCTCCCTCACTCTCTCACTGTTAAAGGTCACACTCCTCTCACTCTCTCACTGTTAAAGGTCACTCTCCTCTCACACACTCGCTGTTGAAAGCCAATCTCCTCTCATTGTTAAAGGTCACACTCCTCTCACTCTCTCACTGTTAAAGGTCACTCTCCTCTCACTCTCTCACTGTTAAAGGTCACTCTCCTCCCTCACTCTCTCACTGTTAAAGGTCACACTACTCTCACTCTCTCACTGTTAAAGGTCACACTACTCTCACTCTCTCACTGTTAAATGTCACTCTCCTCCCACTGTTAAAGGTCACTCTCCTCTCACTCTCTCACTGTTAAAGGTCACACTACTCTCACTCTCTCACTGTTAAATGTCATTCTCCTCTCACTGTTAAAGGTCACTCTCCTCTCACTCTCTCACTGTTAAAGGTCACTCTCCTCTCACTCTCTCACTGTTAAAGGTCACTCTCCTCTCACTCTCTCACTGTTAAAGGTCACTCTCCTCTCACTGTTAAAGGTCACTCTCCTCTCACTGTTAAAGGTCACTCTCCTCTCACTGTTAAAGGCCAATCTCCTCTCACTGTTAAAGGTCACTCTCCTCTCACTCTCTCACTGTTAAATGTCACTCTCCTCTCACTCTCTCACTGTTAAAGGTCACTCTTCTTTCACTGTTAAATGTCACTCTCCTCTCACTGTTAAAGGTCACTCTCTTCTCACTCTCTCACTGTTAAAGGTCACTCTCCTCTCACTGTTAAAGGTCACTCTCCTCTCACTCTCTCACTGTTAAAGGTCACTCTCCTCTCACTCTCTCACTGTTAAAGGTCACACTCCTCTCACTCTCTCACTGTTAAAGGTCACTCTCCTCTCACTGTTAAAGGTCACTCTCCTCTCACTCTCTCACTGTTAAAGGTCCCTCTCCTCTCACTCTCTCACTGTTAAAGGTCACTCTCCTCTCACTCTCACTGTTAAAGGTCCCTCTCATCTCACTCTCTCACTGTTAAAGGCCACTCTCCTCTCACTCTCTCACTGTTAAAGGTCCCTCTCCTCTCACTTTTTCACTGTTAAAGGCCACTCTCCTCTCACTCTCTCACTGTTAAAGGTCACTCTCCTCTCACTGTTAAAGGTCATTCTCCTCTCACACACTCGCTGTTGAAAGCCAATCTCCTCTCACTCTCTCACTGTTAAATGTCACTCTCCTCTCACTGTTAAAGGTCACTCTCCTCTCACTCTCTCACTGTTAAATGTCACTCTCCTCTCACTGTTAAAGGCCACTCTCCTCTCACTGTTAAAGGTCACTCTCCTCTCACTCTCTCACTGTTAAAGGTCACTCTCCTCTCACTCTCTCACTGTTAAAGGTCACTCTCCTCCCTCACTCTCTCACTGTTAAATGTCACTCTCCTCTCACTGTTAAAGGTCACTCTCCTCTCACTGTTAAAGGTCACTCTCCTCTCACTCTCTCACTGTTAAACGTCACTCTCCTCTCACTGTTAAAGGTCACTCTCCTCTTACTCTCTCACTGTTAAAGGTCACTCTCCTCTCACTCTCTCACTGTTAAAGGCCACTCTCCTCCCTCACTCTCTCACTGTTAAAGGTCACTCTCCTCTCACTCTCACTGTTAAAGGTCCCTCTCCTCTCACTCTCTCACTGTTAAAGGCCACTCTCCTCCCTCAATCTCTCACTGTTAAAGGTCACTCTCCTCTCACTCTCTCACTGTTAAAGGTCACTCTCCTCTCACTCTCTCACTGTTAAAGGTCACTCTCCTCCCTCACTCTCTCACTGTTAAAGGTCACACTACTCTCACTCTCTCACTGTTAAATGTCACTCTCCTCTCACTGTTAAAGGTCACTCTCCTCTCACTCTCTCACTGTTAAAGGTCACTCTCCTCTCACTCTCTCACTGTTAAAGGTCACTCTCCTCTCACTGTTAAAGGTCACTCTCCTCTCACTGTTAAAGGTCACTTTCCTCTCACTCTCTCACTGTTAAAGGCCACTCTCCTCTCACTGTTAAAGGTCACTCTCCTCTCACTCTCTCACTGTTAAAGGTCACTCTCCTCTCACTCTCTCACTGTTAAAGGTCACTCTCCTCTCACTGTTAAAGGTCACACTCCTCTCACTCTCTCACTGTTAAAGGTCACTCTCCTCTCACTCTCTCACTGTTAAAGGCCACTCTCCTCCCTCACTCTCTCACTGTTAAAGGTCACTCTCCTCTCACTCTCTCACTGTTAAAGGTCACTCTCCTCTCACTCTCTCACTGTTAAAGGCCACTCTCCTCCCTCAATCTCTCACTGTTAAAGGTCACTCTCCTCTCACTCTCTCACTGTTAAAGGTCACTCTCCTCTCACTCTCTCACTGTTAAAGGTCACTCTCCTCCCTCACTCTCTCACTGTTAAAGGTCACACTACTCTCACTCTCTCACTGTTAAATGTCACTCTCCTCTCACTGTTAAAGGTCACACTCCTCTCACTCTCTCACTGTTAAAGGTCACTCTCCTCTCACTCTCTCACTGTTAAAGGTCACTCTCCTCTCACTGTTAAATGTCACTCTCCTCTCACTGTTAAAGGTCACTCTCCTCTTACTCTCTCACTGTTAAAGGCCACTCTCCTCTCACTGTTAAAGGTCACTCTCCTCTCACTCTCTCACTGTTAAAGGTCACTCTCCTCTCACTCTCTCACTGTTAAAGGTCACTCTCCTCTCACTGTTAAAGGTCACACTCCTCTCACTCTCTCACTGTTAAAGGTCACTCTCCTCTCACTCTCTCACTGTTAAAGGCCACTCTCCTCCCTCACTCTCTCACTGTTAAAGGTCACTCTCCTCTCACTCTCTCACTGTTAAAGGTCACTCTCCTCTCACTCTCTCACTGTTAAAGGTCACTCTCCTCCCTCACTCTCTCACTGTTAAAGGTCACTCTCCTCCCTCACTCTCTCACTGTTAAAGGCCACTCTCCTCCCTCACTCTCTCACTGTTAAAGGTCACTCTCCTCTCACTCTCTCACTGTTAAAGGTCACTCTCCTCTCACTGTTAAAGGTCACTCTCCTCTCACTCTCTCACTGTTAAAGGTCACTCTCCTCTCACTGTTAAAGGTCACTCTCCTCTCACTGTTAAAGGTCACTCTCCTCTCACTCTCTCACTGTTAAAGGTCACTCTCCTCTCACTGTTAAAGGTCACTCTCCTCTCACTCTCTCACTGTTAAAGGCCACTCTCCTCTCACTGTTAAAGGTCACTCTCCTCTCACTCTCTCACTGTTAAAGGTCACTCTCCTCTCACTGTTAAAGGTCACTCTCCTCTCACTCTCTCACTGTTAAATGTCACTCTCCTCTCACTGTTAAAGGCCACTCTCCTCTCACTGTTAAAGGTCACTCTCCTCTCACTCTCTCACTGTTAAAGGTCACTCTCCTCTCACTCTCTCACTGTTAAAGGTCACTCTCCTCCCTCACTCTCTCACTGTTAAATGTCACTCTCCTCTCACTGTTAAAGGTCACTCTCCTCTCACTGTTAAAGGTCACTCTCCTCTCACTCTCTCACTGTTAAACGTCACTCTCCTCTCACTGTTAAAGGTCACTCTCCTCTTACTCTCTCACTGTTAAAGGTCACTCTCCTCTCACTCTCTCACTGTTAAAGGCCACTCTCCTCCCTCACTCTCTCACTGTTAAAGGTCACTCTCCTCTCACTCTCACTGTTAAAGGTCCCTCTCCTCTCACTCTCTCACTGTTAAAGGCCACTCTCCTCCCTCAATCTCTCACTGTTAAAGGTCACTCTCCTCTCACTCTCTCACTGTTAAAGGTCACTCTCCTCTCACTCTCTCACTGTTAAAGGTCACTCTCCTCCCTCACTCTCTCACTGTTAAAGGTCACACTACTCTCACTCTCTCACTGTTAAATGTCACTCTCCTCTCACTGTTAAAGGTCACTCTCCTCTCACTCTCTCACTGTTAAAGGTCACTCTCCTCTCACTCTCTCACTGTTAAAGGTCACTCTCCTCTCACTGTTAAAGGTCACTCTCCTCTCACTGTTAAAGGTCACTTTCCTCTCACTCTCTCACTGTTAAAGGCCACTCTCCTCTCACTGTTAAAGGTCACTCTCCTCTCACTCTCTCACTGTTAAAGGTCACTCTCCTCTCACTCTCTCACTGTTAAAGGTCACTCTCCTCTCACTGTTAAAGGTCACACTCCTCTCACTCTCTCACTGTTAAAGGTCACTCTCCTCTCACTCTCTCACTGTTAAAGGCCACTCTCCTCCCTCACTCTCTCACTGTTAAAGGTCACTCTCCTCTCACTCTCTCACTGTTAAAGGTCACTCTCCTCTCACTCTCTCACTGTTAAAGGCCACTCTCCTCCCTCAATCTCTCACTGTTAAAGGTCACTCTCCTCTCACTCTCTCACTGTTAAAGGTCACTCTCCTCTCACTCTCTCACTGTTAAAGGTCACTCTCCTCCCTCACTCTCTCACTGTTAAAGGTCACACTACTCTCACTCTCTCACTGTTAAATGTCACTCTCCTCTCACTGTTAAAGGTCACACTCCTCTCACTCTCTCACTGTTAAAGGTCACTCTCCTCTCACTCTCTCACTGTTAAAGGTCACTCTCCTCTCACTGTTAAAGGTCACTCTCCTCTCACTGTTAAAGGTCACTCTCCTCTTACTCTCTCACTGTTAAAGGCCACTCTCCTCTCACTGTTAAAGGTCACTCTCCTCTCACTCTCTCACTGTTAAAGGTCACTCTCCTCTCACTCTCTCACTGTTAAAGGTCACTCTCCTCTCACTGTTAAAGGTCACACTCCTCTCACTCTCTCACTGTTAAAGGTCACTCTCCTCTCACTCTCTCACTGTTAAAGGCCACTCTCCTCCCTCACTCTCTCACTGTTAAAGGTCACTCTCCTCTCACTCTCTCACTGTTAAAGGTCACTCTCCTCTCACTCTCTCACTGTTAAAGGTCACTCTCCTCCCTCACTCTCTCACTGTTAAAGGTCACTCTCCTCCCTCACTCTCTCACTGTTAAAGGCCACTCTCCTCCCTCACTCTCTCACTGTTAAAGGTCACTCTCCTCTCACTCTCTCACTGTTAAAGGTCACTCTCCTCTCACTGTTAAAGGTCACTCTCCTCTCACTCTCTCACTGTTAAAGGTCACTCTCCTCTCACTGTTAAAGGTCACTCTCCTCTCACTGTTAAAGGTCACTCTCCTCTCACTCTCTCACTGTTAAAGGTCACTCTCCTCTCACTGTTAAAGGTCACTCTCCTCTCACTCTCTCACTGTTAAAGGCCACTCTCCTCTCACTGTTAAAGGTCACTCTCCTCTCACTCTCTCACTGTTAAAGGTCACTCTCCTCTCACTGTTAAAGGTCACTCTCCTCTCACTGTTAAAGGTCACTCTCCTCTCACTCTCTCACTGTTAAAGGTCACTCTCCTCCCTCACTCTCTCACTGTTAAAGGTCACTCTCCTCTCACTCTCTCACTGTTAAAGGTCACTCTCCTCTCACTCTCTCACTGTTAAAGGTCACTCTCCTCCCTCACTCTCTCACTGTTAAAGGTCACTCTCCTCCCTCACTCTCTCACTGTTAAAGGCCACTCTCCTCCCTCACTCTCTCACTGTTAAAGGTCACTCTCCTCTCACTCTCTCACTGTTAAAGGTCACTCTCCTCCCTCACTCTCTCACTGTTAAAGGCCACTCTCCTCCCTCACTCTCTCACTGTTAAAGGTCACTCTCCTCTCACTCTCTCACTGTTAAAGGTCACTCTCCTCTCACTGTTAAAGGTCACTCTCCTCTCACTCTCTCACTGTTAAAGGTCACTCTCCTCTCACTGTTAAAGGTCACTCTCCTCTCACTCTCTCACTGTTAAAGGCCACTCTCCTCTCACTGTTAAAGGTCACTTTCCTCTCACTCTCTCACTGTTAAAGGCCACTCTCCTCTCACTCTCGCACTATTAAAGGTCACTCTCCTCCCTCACTCTCTCACTGTTAAAGGTCACTCTCCTCTCACTGTTAAAGGTCACTCTCCTCTCACTCTCTCACTGTTAAAGGTCACTCTCCTCTCACTCTCCTCTCACTGTTAAAGGTCACTCTCCTCTCACTGTTAAAGGTCACTCTCCTCTCACTGTTAAAGGTCACTCTCCTCTCACTCTCTCACTGTTAAAGGTCACTCTCCTCTCACTGTTAAAGGTCACTCTCCTCTCACTTTCTCACTGTTAAAGGCCACTCTCCTCCCTCACTCTCTCACTGTTAAAGGTCACACTCCTCTCACTCTCTCACTGTTAAAGGTCACTCTCCTCTCACACACTCGCTGTTGAAAGCCAATCTCCTCTCATCGTTAAAGGTCACTCTCCTCTCACTCTCTCACTGTTAAAGGTCACTCTCCTCTCACTCTCTCACTGTTAAAGGTCACTCTCCTCCCTCACTCTCTCACTGTTAAAGGTCACTCTCCTCTCACTGTTAAAGGTCACTCTCCTCTCACTGTTAAAGGTCACTCTCCTCTCACTGTTAAAGGTCACACTACTCTCACTCTCTCACTGTTAAAGGTCACACTACTCTCACTCTCTCACTGTTAAAGGTCACTCTCCTCTCACTCTCTCACTGTTAAAGGTCACTCTCCTCTCACTGTTAAAGGTCACTCTCCTCTCACTCTCTCACTGTTAAAGGTCACTCTCCTCTCACTGTTAAAGGCCACTCTCCTCTCACTCTCTCACTGTTAAAGGTCACTCTCCTCCCTCACTCTCTCACTGTTAAATGTCACTCTCCTCTCACTGTTAAAGGTCACTCTCCTCTCACTCTCTCACTGTTAAAGGTCACTCTCCTCTCACTCTCCTCTCACTGTTAAAGGTCACTCTCCTCTCACTCTCCTCTCACTGTTAAAGGTCACTCTCCTCTCACTCTCTCACTGTTAAAGGTCATTCTCCTCTCACACACTCGCTGTTGAAAGCCAATCTCCTCTCATTGTTAAAGGTCACTCTCCTCTCACTCTCTCACTGTTAAAGGTCACTCTCCTCTCACTCTCTCACTGTTAAAGGTCACTCTCCTCCCTCACTCTTTCACTGTTAAAGGTTACACTACTCTCACTCTCTCACTGTTAAAGGTCACTCTCCTCTCACTCTCTCACTGTTAAAGGTCACTCTCCTCCCTCACTCTTTCACTGTTAAAGGTTACACTACTCTCACTCTCTCACTGTTAAATGTCACTCTCCTCTCACTGTTAAAGGTCACTCTCCTCTCACTGTTAAAGGTCACTCTCCTCTCACTCTCTCACTGTTAAAGGCCACTCTCCTCTCACTGTTAAAGGTCACTCTCCTCTCACTCTCTCACTGTTAAAGGTCACTCTCCTCTCACACACTCGCTGTTAAAGGTCACTCTCCTCCCTCACTCTCTCACTGTTAAAGGTTACACTACTCTCACTCTCTCACTGTTAAAGGTCACTCTCCTCTCACTCTCTCAATGTTAAAGGTCACTCTCCTCTCACTCTCTCACTGTTAAAGGTCACTCTCCTCCCTCACTCTCTCACTGTTAAAGGTCACTCTCCTCTCACTGTTAAAGGTCACTCTCCTCTCACTCTCTCACTGTTAAAGGCCACTCTCCTCTCACTGTTAAAGGTCACTCTCCTCTCACTCTCTCACTGTTAAAGGCCACTCTCCTCTCACTCTCTCACTGTTAAAGGTCACTCTCCTCCCTCACTCTCTCACTGTTAAATGTCACTCTCCTCCCTCACTCTCTCACTGTTAAAGGTCACTATCCTTTCACTGTTAAAGGTCACTCTCCTCTCACTGTTAAAGCTCACTCTCTTCTCACTCTCTCACTGTTAAAGGTCACTCTCCTCTCACTGTTAAAGGTCACTCTCCTCTCACTCTCTCACTTTTAAAGGTCCCTCTCCTCTCACTCTCTCACTGTTAAAGGTCACTCTCCTCTCACTCTCACTGTTAAAGGTCCCTCTCCTCTCACTCTCTCACTGTTAAAGGTCCCTCTCCTCTCACTCTCTCACTGTTAAAGGTCACTCTCCTCACTCTCTCACTGTTAAAGGTCACTCTCCTCTCACTGTTAAAGGTCACTCTCCTCTCACTGTTAAAGGTCATTCTCCTCTCACACACTCGCTGTTGAAAGCCAATCTCCTCTCACTCTCTCACTGTTAAAGGTCACTCTCCTCT
The DNA here is from genome assembly GCF_017639515.1 of Carcharodon carcharias. Taxonomy (NCBI): domain Eukaryota; kingdom Metazoa; phylum Chordata; class Chondrichthyes; order Lamniformes; family Lamnidae; genus Carcharodon; species Carcharodon carcharias. The sequence goes on from NC_054485.1 coordinate 72,044,260, forward strand.
CACTCTCACTGTTCAAGGTCACTCTCCTCTCACTCTCTCACTGTTAAATGTCACTCTCCTCTCACTGTTAAAGGTCACTCTCCTCTCACTCTCTCACTGTTAAATGTCACTCTCCTCTCACTGTTAAAGGCCACTCTCCTCTCACTGTTAAAGGTCACTCTCCTCTCACTCTCTCACTGTTAAAGGTCACTCTCCTCTCACTCTCTCACTGTTAAAGGTCACTCTCCTCCCTCACTCTCTCACTGTTAAATGTCACTCTCCTCTCACTGTTAAAGGTCACTCTCCTCTCACTGTTAAAGGTCACTCTCCTCTCACTCTCTCACTGTTAAAGGTCACTCTCCTCTCACTGTTAAAGGTCACTCTCCTCTCACTCTCTCCCTGTTAAAGGCCACTCTCCTCTCACTCTCTCACTGTTAAATGTCACTCTCCTCCCTCACTCTCTCACTGTTAAATGTCACTCTCCTCTCACTGTTAAAGGTCACTCTCCTCTCACTCTCTCACTGTTAAAGGTCACTCTCCTCTCACTCTCCTCTCACTGTTAAAGGTCACTCTCCTCTCACCGTTAAAGGTCACTCTCCTCTCACTCTCTCACTGTTAAAGGTCATTCTCCTCTCACACACTCGCTGTTGAAAGCCAATCTCCTCTCATTGTTAAAGGTCACTCTCCTCTCACTCTCTCACTGTTAAAGGTCACTCTCCTCTCACTCTCTCACTGTTAAAGGTCACTCTCCTCCCTCACTCTTTCACTGTTAAAGGTTACACTACTCTCACTCTCTCACTGTTAAAGGTCACTCTCCTCTCACTCTCTCAATGTTAAAGGTCACTCTCCTCTCACTCTCTCACTGTTAAAGGTCACTCTCCTCCCTCACTCTCTCACTGTTAAAGGTCACACTACTCTCACTCTCTCACTGTTAAATGTCACTCTCCTCTCACTGTTAAAGGTCACTCTCCTCTCACTGTTAAAGGTCACTCTCCTCTCACTCTCTCACTGTTAAAAGCCACTCTCCTCTCACTGTTAAAGGTCACTCTCCTCTCACTCTCTCACTGTTAAAGGCCACTCTCCTCTCACTCTCTCACTGTTAAAGGTCACTCTCCTCCCTCACTCTCTCACTGTTGAAGGTCACTCTCCTCTCACTGTTAAAGGTCACTCTCCTCTCACTCTCTCACTGTTAAAGGTCACTCTCCTCCCTCACTCTTTCACTGTTAAAGGTTACACTACTCTCACTCTCTCACTGTTAAAGGTCACTCTCCTCTCACTCTCTCAATGTTAAAGGTCACTCTCCTCTCACTCTCTCACTGTTAAAGGTCACTCTCCTCCCTCACTCTCTCACTGTTAAAGGTCACACTACTCTCACTCTCTCACTGTTAAATGTCACTCTCCTCTCACTGTTAAAGGTCACTCTCCTCTCACTGTTAAAGGTCACTCTCCTCTCACTCTCTCACTGTTAAAGGTCACTCTCCTCCCTCACTCTCTCACTGTTAAAGGTCACACTCCTCTCACTCTCTCACTGTTAAAGCTCACTCTCTTCTCACTCTCTCACTGTTAAAGGTCACTCTCCTCTCACTGTTAAAGGTCACTCTCCTCTCACTCTCTCACTTTTAAAGGTCCCTCTCCTCTCACTCTCTCACTGTTAAAGGTCACTCTCCTCTCACTCTCACTGTTAAAGGTCCCTCTCCTCTCACTCTCTCACTGTTAAAGGTCCCTCTCCTCTCACTCTCTCACTGTTAAAGGTCACTCTCCTCACTCTCTCACTGTTAAAGGTCACTCTCCTCTCACTGTTAAAGGTCACTCTCCTCTCACTGTTAAAGGTCATTCTCCTCTCACACACTCGCTGTTGAAAGCCAATCTCCTCTCACTCTCTCACTGTTAAAGGTCACTCTCCTCTCACTCTCACTGTTCAAGGTCACTCTCCTCTCACTCTCTCACTGTTAAATGTCACTCTCCTCTCACTGTTAAAGGTCACTCTCCTCTCACTCTCTCACTGTTAAATGTCACTCTCCTCTCACTGTTAAAGGCCACTCTCCTCTCACTGTTAAAGGTCACTCTCCTCTCACTCTCTCAATGTTAAAGGTCACTCTCCTCTCACTCTCTCACTGTTAAAGGTCACTCTCCTCCCTCACTCTCTCACTGTTAAATGTCACTCTCCTCTCACTGTTAAAGGTCACTCTCCTCTCACTGTTAAAGGTCACTCTCCTCTCACTCTCTCACTGTTAAAGGTCACTCTCCTCTCACTGTTAAAGGTCACTCTCCTCTCACTCTCTCACTGTTAAAGGTCACTCTCCTCTCACTCTCTCACTGTTAAAGGCCACTCTCCTCCCTCACTCTCTCACTGTTAAAGGTCCCTCTCCTCTCACTCTCTCACTGTTAAAGGCCACCCTCCTCCCTCAATCTCTCACTGTTAAAGGTCACTCTCCTCTCACTCTCTCACTGTTAAAGATCACTCTCCTCTCACTCTCTCACTGTTAAAGGTCACTCTCCTCCCTCACTCTCTCACTGTTAAAGTTCACACTACTCTCACTCTCTCACTGTTAAATGTCACTCTCCTCTCACTGTTAAAGGTCACTCTCCTCTCACTCTCTCACTGTTAAAGGTCACTCTCCTCTCACTCTCTCACTGTTAAAGGTCACTCTCCTCTCACTCTCTCACTGTTAAAGGTCACTCTCCTCTCACTGTTAAAGGTCACTTTCCTCTCACTGTTAAAGGTCACTCTCCTCTCACTCTCTCACTGTTAAAGGCCACTCTCCTCTCACAGTTAAAGGTCACTCTCCTCTCACTCTCTCACTGTTAAAGGCCACTCTCCTCCCTCATTCTCTCACTGTTAAAGGTCACTCTCCTCTCACTATTTCACTGTTAAAGGCCACTCTCCTCCCTCACTCTCTCACTGTTAAAGGTCACTCTCCTCTCACTGTTAAAGGTCACTCTCCTCTCACTGTTAAAGGTCACTCTCCTCTCACTCTCTCACTGTTAAAGGTCACTCTCCTCTCACTCTCTCACTGTTAAAGGCCACTCTCCTCTCACTCTCACTGTTAAAGGTCCCTCTCCTCTCACTCTCTCACTGTTAAAGGTCACTCTCCTCCCTCACTCTCTCACTGTTAAATGTCACTCTCCTCTCACTGTTAAAGGTCACTCTCCTCTCACTCTCTCACTGTTAAAGGTCACTCTCCTCTCACTGTTAAAGGTCACTCTCCTCTCACTCTCTCACTGTTAAAGGCCACTCTCCTCTCACTGTTAAAGGTCACTCTCCTCTCACTCTCTCACTGTTAAAGGCACACTCCTCTCACTGTTAAAGGTCTCTCACCTCTCACTCTCTCACTGTTAAAGGTCACTCTCCTCCCCCACTCTCTCACTGTTAAATGTCACTCTCCTCTCACTGTTAAAGGTCACTCTCCTCTCACTCTCTCACTGTTAAAGGTCACTCTCCTCTCACTCTCCTCTCACTGTTAAAGGTCACTCTCCTCTCACTGTTAAAGGTCACTCTCCTCTCACTCTCTCACTGTTAAAGGTCACACTACTCTCACTCTCTCACTGTTAAATGTCACTCTCCTCTCACTGTTAAAGGTCACTCTCCTCTCACTTTCTCACTGTTAAAGGCCACTCTCCTCCCTCACTCTCTCACTGTTAAAGGTCACACTCCTCTCACTCTCTCACTGTTAAAGGTCACTCTCCTCTCACACACTCGCTGTTGAAAGCCAATCTCCTCTCATTGTTAAAGGTCACACTCCTCTCACTCTCTCACTGTTAAAGGTCACTCTCCTCTCACTCTCTCACTGTTAAAGGTCACTCTCCTCCCTCACTCTCTCACTGTTAAAGTTCACACTACTCTCACTCTCTCACTGTTAAAGGTCACACTACTCTCACTCTCTCACTGTTAAATGTCACTCTCCTCCCACTGTTAAAGGTCACTCTCCTCTCACTCTCTCACTGTTAAAGGTCACACTACTCTCACTCTCTCACTGTTAAATGTCACTCTCCTCTCACTGTTAAAGGTCACTCTCCTCTCACTCTCTCACTGTTAAAGGTCACTCTCCTCTCACTCTCTCACTGTTAAAGGTCACTCTCCTCTCACTGTTAAAGGTCACTCTCCTCTCACTGTTAAAGGCCAATCTCCTCTCACTGTTAAAGGTCACTCTCCTCTCACTCTCTCACTGTTAAAGGCCACTCTCCTCTCACTGTTAAAGGTCACTCTCCTCTCACTCTCTCACTGTTAAAGGTCACTCTCTTCCCTCACTCTCTCACTGTTAAAGGTCACTCTCCTCTCACTGTTAAAGGTCACTCTCCTCTCACTCTCTCACTGTTAAAGGTCACTCTCCTTTCACTGTTAAATGTCACTCTCCTCTCACTGTTAAAGGTCACTCTCTTCTCACTCTCTCACTGTTAAAGGTCACTCTCCTCTCACTGTTAAAGGTCACTCTCCTCTCACTCTCTCACTGTTAAAGGTCACTCTCCTCTCACTCTCTCACTGTTAAAGGTCACACTCCTCTCACTCTCTCACTGTTAAAGGTCACTCTCCTCTCACTGTTAAAGGTCACTCTCCTCTCACTCTCTCACTGTTAAAGGTCCCTCTCCTCTCACTCTCTCACTGTTAAAGGTCACTCTCCTCTCACTCTCACTGTTAAAGGTCCCTCTCCTCTCACTCTCTCACTGTTAAAGGCCACTCTCCTCTCACTCTCTCACTGTTAAAGGTCCCTCTCCTCTCACTTTTTCACTGTTAAAGGTCACTCTCCTCTCACTGTTAAAGGTCACTCTCCTCTCACTGTTAAAGGTCACTCTCCTCTCACAGTTAAAGGTCATTCTCCTCTCACACACTCGCTGTTGAAAGCCAATCTCCTCTCACTCTCTCACTGTTAAATGTCACTCTCCTCTCACTGTTAAAGGTCACTCTCCTCTCACTCTCTCACTGTTAAATGTCACTCTCCTCTCACTGTTAAAGGTCACTCTCCTCTCACAGTTAAAGGTCATTCTCCTCTCACACACTCGCTGTTGAAAGCCAATCTCCTCTCACTCTCTCACTGTTAAATGTCACTCTCCTCTCACTGTTAAAGGTCACTCTCCTCTCACTCTCTCACTGTTAAATGTCACTCTCCTCTCACTGTTAAAGGTCACTCTCCTCTCACTCTCTCACTGTTAAAGGTCACTCTCCTCTCACTCTCTCACTGTTAAAGGTCACTCTCCTCCCTCACTCTCTCACTGTTAAATGTCACTCTCCTCTCACTGTTAAAGGTCACTCTCCTCTCACTGTTAAAGGTCACTCTCCTCTCACTCTCTCACTGTTAAAGGTCACTCTACTCTCACTGTTAAAGGTCACTCTCCTCTTACTCTCTCACTGTTAAAGGTCACTCTCCTCTCACTCTCTCACTGTTAAAGGCCACTCTCCTCCCTCACTCTCTCACTGTTAAAGGTCACTCTCCTCTCACTCTCACTGTTAAAGGTCCCTCTCCTCTCACTCTCTCACTGTTAAAGGCCACTCTCCTCCCTCAATCTCTCACTGTTAAAGGTCACTCTCCTCTCACTCTCTCACTGTTAAAGGTCACTCTCCTCTCACTCTCTCACTGTTAAAGGTCACTCTCCTCCCTCACTCTCTCACTGTTAAAGGTCACACTACTCTCACTCTCTCACTGTTAAATGTCACTCTCCTCTCACTGTTAAAGGTCACTCTCCTCTCACTCTCTCACTGTTAAAGGTCACTCTCCTCTCACTCTCTCACTGTTAAAGGTCACTCTCCTCTCACTGTTAAAGGTCACTCTCCTCTCACTCTCTCACTGTTAAAGGCCACTCTCCTCTCACTGTTAAAGGTCACTCTCCTCTCACTCTCTCACTGTTAAAGGTCACTCTCCTCTCACTCTCTCACTGTTAAAGGTCACTCTCCTCTCACTGTTAAAGGTCACACTCCTCTCACTCTCTCACTGTTAAAGGTCACTCTCCTCTCACTCTCTCACTGTTAAAGGCCACTCTCCTCCCTCACTCTCTCACTGTTAAAGGTCACTCTCCTCTCACTCTCTCACTGTTAAAGGTCACTCTCCTCTCACTCTCTCACTGTTAAAGGCCACTCTCCTCCCTCAATCACTCACTGTTAAAGGTCACTCTCCTCTCACTCTCTCACTGTTAAAGGTCACTCTCCTCTCACTCTCTCACTGTTAAAGGTCACTCTCCTCCCTCACTCTCTCACTGTTAAAGGTCACACTACTCTCACTCTCTCACTGTTAAATGTCACTCTCCTCTCACTGTTAAAGGTCACACTCCTCTCACTCTCTCACTGTTAAAGGTCACTCTCCTCTCACTCTCTCACTGTTAAAGGTCACTCTCCTCTCACTGTTAAAGGTCACTCTCCTCTCACTGTTAAAGGTCACTCTCCTCTCACTCTCTCACTGTTAAAGGCCACTCTCCTCTCACTGTTAAAGGTCACTCTCCTCTCACTCTCTCACTGTTAAAGGTCACTCTCCTCTCACTGTTAAAGGTCACTCTCCTCTCACTCTCTCACTGTTAAAGGTCACTCTCCTCTCACTGTTAAAGGTCACTCTCCTCTCACTCTCTCACTGTTAAAGGTCACTCTCCTCTCACTCTCTCACTGTTAAAGGTCACTCTCCTCTCACTGTTAAAGGTCACTCTCCTCTCACTGTTAAAGGTCACTCTCCTCTCACTCTCTCACTGTTAAAGGCCACTCTCCTCTCACTGTTAAAGCTCACTCTCCTCTCACTCTCTCACTGTTAAAGGCCACTCTCCTCTCACTCTCTCACTGTTAAAGGTCACTCTCCTCCCTCACTCTCTCACTGTTAAAGGTCACTCTCCTCTCACTCTCTCACTGTTAAAGGTCACTCTCCTCCCTCACTCTCTCACTGTTAAAGGTCACTCTCCTCCCTCACTCTCTCACTGTTAAAGGCTACTCTCCTCCCTCACTCTCTCACTGTTAAAGGTCACTCTCCTCTCACTCTCTCACTGTTAAAGGTCACTCTCCTCTCACTGTTAAAGGTCACTCTCCTCTCACTCTCTCACTGTTAAAGGTCACTCTCCTCTCACTGTTAAAGGTCACTCTCCTCTCACTGTTAAAGGTCACTCTCCTCTCACTCTCTCACTGTTAAAGGCCACTCTCCTCTCACTGTTAAAGGTCACTCTCCTCTCACTCTCTCACTGTTAAAGGTCACTCTCCTCTCACTGTTAAAGGTCACTCTCCTCTCACTGTTAAAGGTCACTCTCCTCTCACTCTCTCACTGTTAAAGGTCACTCTCCTCTCACTGTTAAAGGTCACTCTCCTCTCACTGTTAAAGGTCACTCTCCTCTCACTCTCTCACTGTTAAAGGCCACTCTCCTCTCACTGTTAAAGGTCACTCTCCTCTCACTCTCTTACTGTTAAAGGCCACTCTCCTCTCACTCTCTCACTATTAAAGGTCACTCTCCTCCCTCACTATCTCACTGTTAAAGGTCACTCTCCTCTCACTGTTAAAGGTCACTCTCCTCTCACTCTCTCACTGTTAAAGGTCACTCTCCTCTCACTCTCCTCTCACTGTTAAAGGTCACTCTCCTCTCACTGTTAAAGGTCACTCTCCTCTCACTGTTAAAGGTCACTCTCCTCTCACTCTCTCACTGTTAAAGGTCACTCTCCTCTCACTGTTAAAGGTCACTCTCCTCTCACTTTCTCACTGTTAAAGGCCACTCTCCTCCCTCACTCTCTCACTGTTAAAGGTCACACTCCTCTCACTCTCTCACTGTTAAAGGTCACTCTCCTCTCACACACTCGCTGTTGAAAGCCAATCTCCTCTCATTGTTAAAGGTCACTCTCCTCTCACTCTCTCACTGTTAAAGGTCACACTACTCTCACTCTCTCACTGTTAAATGTCACTCTCCTCTCACTGTTAAAGGTCACTCTCCTCTCACTTTCTCACTGTTAAAGGCCACTCTCCTCCCTCACTCTCTCACTGTTAAAGGTCACACTCCTCTCACTCTCTCATTGTTAAAGGTCACTCTCCTCTCACTCTCTCACTGTTAAAGGTCACTCTCCTCTCACTCTCTCACTGTTAAAGGTCACTCTCCTCTCACTCTCCTCTCACTGTTAAAGGTCACTCTCCTCTCACTGTTAAAGGTCACTCTCCTCTCACTGTTAAAGGTCACTCTCCTCTCACTCTCTCACTGTTAAAGGCCACTCTCCTCTCACTGTTAAAGGTCACTCTCCTCTCACTCTCTCACTGTTAAAGGTCACTCTCCTCTCACTCTCTCACTGTTAAAGGCCACTCTCCTCCCTCACTCTCTCACTGTTAAAGGTCACTCTCCTCTCACTCTCTCACTGTTAAAGGTCACTCTCCTCCCTCACTCTCTCACTGTTAAAGGTCACTCTCCTCCCTCACTCTCTCACTGTTAAAGGCTACTCTCCTCCCTCACTCTCTCACTGTTAAAGGTCACTCTCCTCTCACTCTCTCACTGTTAAAGGTCACTCTCCTCTCACTGTTAAAGGTCACTCTCCTCTCACTCTCTCACTGTTAAAGGCCACTCTCCTCTCACTCTCTCACTGTTAAAGGTCACTCTCCTCTCACTGTTAAAGGTCACTCTCCTCTCACTCTCTCACTGTTAAAGGCCACTCTCCTCTCACTGTTAAAGGTCACTCTCCTCTCACTCTCTCACTGTTAAAGGTCACTCTCCTCTCACTGTTAAAGGTCACTCTCCTCTCACTGTTAAAGGTCACTCTCCTCTCACTCTCTCACTGTTAAAGGTCACTCTCCTCTCACTGTTAAAGGTCACTCTCCTCTCACTGTTAAAGGTCACTCTCCTCTCACTCTCTCACTGTTAAAGGCCACTCTCCTCTCACTGTTAAAGGTCACTCTCCTCTCACTCTCTTACTGTTAAAGGCCACTCTCCTCTCACTCTCTCACTATTAAAGGTCACTCTCCTCCCTCACTATCTCACTGTTAAAGGTCACTCTCCTCTCACTGTTAAAGGTCACTCTCCTCTCACTCTCTCACTGTTAAAGGTCACTCTCCTCTCACTCTCCTCTCACTGTTAAAGGTCACTCTCCTCTCACTGTTAAAGGTCACTCTCCTCTCACTGTTAAAGGTCACTCTCCTCTCACTCTCTCACTGTTAAAGGTCACTCTCCTCTCACTGTTAAAGGTCACTCTCCTCTCACTTTCTCACTGTTAAAGGCCACTCTCCTCCCTCACTCTCTCACTGTTAAAGGTCACACTCCTCTCACTCTCTCACTGTTAAAGGTCACTCTCCTCTCACACACTCGCTGTTGAAAGCCAATCTCCTCTCATTGTTAAAGGTCACTCTCCTCTCACTCTCTCACTGTTAAAGGTCACACTACTCTCACTCTCTCACTGTTAAATGTCACTCTCCTCTCACTGTTAAAGGTCACTCTCCTCTCACTTTCTCACTGTTAAAGGCCACTCTCCTCCCTCACTCTCTCACTGTTAAAGGTCACACTCCTCTCACTCTCTCATTGTTAAAGGTCACTCTCCTCTCACTCTCTCACTGTTAAAGGTCACTCTCCTCTCACTCTCTCACTGTTAAAGGTCACTCTCCTCTCACTCTCCTCTCACTGTTAAAGGTCACTCTCCTCTCACTGTTAAAGGTCACTCTCCTCTCACTGTTAAAGGTCACTCTCCTCTCACTCTCTCACTGTTAAAGGTCACTCTCCTCTCACTGTTAAAGGTCACTCTCCTCTCACTTTCTCACTGTTAAAGGCCACTCTCCTCCCTCACTCTCTCACTGTTAAAGGTCACACTCCTCTCACTCTCTCACTGTTAAAGGTCACTCTCCTCTCACTGTTAAAGGCCAATCTCCTCTCACTGTTAAAGGTCACTCTCCTCTCACTCTCTCACTGTTAAAGGCCACTCTCCTCTCGCTCTCTCACTGTTAAAGGTCACTCTCCTCCCTCACTCGCTCACTGTTAAAGGTCACTCTCCTCTCACTCTCTCACTGTTAAAGGTCACTCTCCTCACTCTCTCACTGTTAAAGGTCACTCTCCTCTCACTGTTAAAGGTCATTCTCCTCTCACACACTCGCTGTTGAAAGCCAATCTCCTCTCACTCTCTCACTGTTAAAGGTCACTCTCCTCTCACTCTCACTGTTAAAGGTCACTCTCCTCTCACTCTCTCACTGTTAAATGTCACTCTCCTCTCACTGTTAAAGGTCACTCTCCTCTCACTCTCTCACTGTTAAATGTCACTCTCCTCTCACTTTTAAAGGCCACTCTCCTCTCACTGTTAAAGGTCACTCTCCTCTCACTCTCTCACTGTTAAAGGTCACTCTCCTCTCACTTTCTCACTGTTAAATGTCACTCTCCTCTCACTGTTAAAGGCCACTCTCCTCTCACTGTTAAAGGTCACTCTCCTCTCACTCTCTCACTGTTAAAGGTCACTCTCCTCTCACTCTCTCACTGTTAAAGGTCACTCTCCTCCCTCACTCTCTCACTGTTAAATGTCACTCTCCTCTCACTGTTAAAGGTCACTCTCCTCTCACTGTTAAAGGTCACTCTCCTCTCACTCTCTCACTGTTAAAGGTCACTCTCCTCTCACTCTCTCACTGTTAAAGGTCACTCTCCTCTCACTCTCTCACTGTTAAAGGCCACTCTCCTCTCACTGTTAAAGGTCACTCTCCTCTCACTCTCTCACTGTTAAAGGTCACTCTCCTCCCTCACTCTCTCACTGTTAAATGTCACTCTCCTCTCACTGTTAAAGGTCACTCTCCTCTCACTCTCTCACTGTTAAAGGTCACTCTCCTCTCACTCTCCTCTCACTGTTAAAGGTCACTCTTTTCTCACTGTTAAAGGTCACTCTCCTCTCACTGTTAAAGGTCACTCTCCTCTCACTCTCTCACTGTTAAAGGTCACACTACTCTCACTCTCTCACTGTTAAAGGTCACTCTCCTCTCACACACTCGCTGTTGAAAGCCAATCTCCTCTCATTGTTAAAGGTCACTCTCCTCTCACTCTCTCACTGTTAAAGGTCCCTCTCCTCTCACTCTCCCACTGTTAAAGGTCACTCTCCTCCCTCACTCTCTCACTGTTAAAGGTCACACTACTCTCACTCTCTCACTGTTAAAGGTCACACTACTCTCACTCTCTCACTGTTAAATGTCACTCTCCTCCCACTGTTAAAGGTCACTCTCCTCTCACTCTCTCACTGTTAAAGGCCACTCTCCTCCCTCAATCTCTCACTGTTAAAGGTCACTCTCCTCTCACTCTCTCACTGTTAAAGGTCACTCTCCTCCCTCACTCTCTCACTGTTAAAGGTCACTCTCCTCCCTCACTCTGTCACTGTTAAAGGTCACACTACTCTCACTCTCTCACTGTTAAAGGTCACTCTCCTCCCTCACTCTCTCACTGTTAAAGGTCACTCTCCTCCCTCACTCTCTCACTGTTAAAGGTCACTCTCCTCCCTCACTCTCTCACTGTTAAAGGTCACTCTCCTCCCTCACTCTCTCACTGTTAAAGGTCACTCTCCTCTCACTCTCTCACTGTTAAAGGTCACTCTCCTCCCTCACTCTGTCACTGTTAAAGGTCACACTACTCTCACTCTCTCACTGTTAAATGTCACTCTCCTCTCACTCTCTCACTGTTAAAGGTCACTCTCCTCTCACCCACTCACTGTTAAAGGTCACTCTCCTCTCACTGTTAAAGGCCACTCTCCTCTCACTGTTAAAGCTCACTCTCCTCTCACTCTCTCACTGTTAAAGGCCACTCTCCTCTCACTCTCTCACTGTTAAAGGTCACTCTCCTCCCTCACTCTCTCACTGTTAAAGGTCACTCTCCTCTCACTGTTAAAGGTCACTCTCCTCTCACTCTCTCACTGTTAAAGGTCACTCTCCTTTCAATGTTAAAGGTCACTCTCCTCTCACTGTTAAAGGTCACTCTCTTCTCACTCTCTCACTGTTAAAGGTTACTCTCCTCTCACTGTTAAAGGTCACTCTCCTCTCACTCTCTCACTGTTAAAGGCCACTCTCCTCCCTCATTCTCTCACTGTTAAAGGTCACTCTCCACTCACTGTTAAAGGTCACTCTCCTCTCACTCTCTCACTGTTAAAGGCCACTCTCCTCCCTCATTCTCTCACTGTTAAAGGTCACTCTCCTCTCACTGTTAAAGGTCACTCTCCTCTCACTGTTAAAGGTCACTCTCCTCTCACACACTCGCTGTTGAAAGCCAATCTCCTCTCACTCTCTCACTGTTAAAGGTCACTCTCCTCTCACTCTCACTGTTAAAGGTCCCTCTCCTCTCACTCTCTCACTGTTAAAGGTCCCTCTCCTCTCACTCTCTCACTGTTAAAGGCCACTCTCCTCTCACTCTCTCACTGTTAAAGGTCCCTCTCCTCTCACTCTCTCACTGTTAAAGGTCCCTCTCCTCTCACTCTCTCACTGTTAAAGGTCCCTCTCCTCTCACTCTCACTGTTAAAGGTCCCTCTCCTCTCACTCTCTCACTGTTAAAGGCCACTCTCCTCTCACTCTCTCACTGTTAAAGGTCCCTCTCCTCTCACTCTCTCACTGTTAAAGGTCACTCTCCTCACTCTCTCACTGTTAAAGGTCACTCTCCTCTCACTGTTAAAGGTCACTCTCCTCTCACTGTTAAAGGTCATTCTCCTCTCACACACTCGCTGTTGAAAGCCAATCTCCTCTCACTCTCTCACTGTTAAAGGTCACTCTCCTCTCACTCTCACTGTTAAAGGTCACTCTCCTCTCACTCTCTCACTGTTAAATGTCACTCTCCTCTCACTCTCTCACTGTTAAATGTCACTCTCCTCTCACTGTTAAAGGCCACTCTCCTCTCACTGTTAAAGGCCACTCTCCTCTCACTCTCTCACTGTAAAAGGTCACTCTCCTCTCACTCTCTCACTGTTAAAGGTCACTCTCCTCCCTCACTCTCTCACTGTTAAATGTCACTCTCCTCTCACTGTTAAATGTCACTCTCCTCTCACTGTTAAAGGCCACTCTCCTCTCACTCTCTCACTGTTAAAGGTCACTCTCCTCTCACTCTCTCACTGTTAAAGGTCACTCTCCTCCCTCACTCTCTCACTGTTAAAGGTCACTCTCCTCTCACTCTCTCACTGTTAAAGGTCACTCTCCTCTCACTCTCTCACTGTTAAAGGTCACTCTCCTCCCTCACTCTCTCACTGTTAAATGTCACTCTCCTCTCACTGTTAAATGTCACTCTCCTCTCACTGTTAAAGGTCACTCTCCTCTCACTCTCTCACTGTTAAAGGTCACTCTCCTCTCACTGTTAAAGGTCACTCTCCTCTCACTCTCTCACTGTTAAAGGTCACTCTCCTCTCACTCTCTCACTGTTAAAGGCCACTCTCCTCCCTCACTCTCTCACTGTTAAAGGTCACTCTCCTCTCACTCTCACTGTTAAAGGTCCCTCTCCTCTCACTCTCTCACTGTTAAAGGCCACTCTCCTCCCTCAATCTCTCACTGTTAAAGGTCACTCTCCTCTCACTCTCTCACTGTTAAAGGTCACTCTCCTCTCACTCTCTCACTGTTAAAGGTCACTCTCCTCTCACTCTCTCACTGTTAAAGGCCACTCTCCTCCCTCACTCTCTCACTGTTAAAGGTCACTCTCCTCTCACTCTCACTGTTAAAGGTCCCTCTCCTCTCACTCTCTCACTGTTAAAGGCCACTCTCCTCCCTCAATCTCTCACTGTTAAAGGTCACTCTCCTCTCACTCTCTCACTGTTGAAGGTCACTCTCCTCTCACTCTCTCACTGTTAAAGGTCACTCTCCTCTCACTGTTAAAGGTCACTCTCCTCTCACTCTCTCACTGTTAAAGGCCAATCTCCTCCCTCATTCTCTCACTGTTAAAGGTCACTCTCCTCTCACTCTCTCACTGTTAAAGGCCACTCTCCTCCCTCACTCTCTCACTGTTAAAGGTCACTCTCCTCTCACTGTTAAAGGTCACTCTCCTCTCACTCTCTCACTGTTAAAGGTCACTCTCCTCTCACTCTCTCACTGTTAAAGGTCACTCTCCTCTCACTCTCTCACTGTTAAAGGTCACACTCCTCTCACTGTTAAAGGTCACTCTCCTCTCACTCTCTCACTGTTAAAGGTCACTCTCCTCTCACTCTCTCACTGTTAAAGGTCACACTCCTCTCACTGTTAAAGGTCACTCTCCTCTCACTGTTAAAGGTCACTCTCCTCTCACTCTCTCACTGTTAAAGGTCACTCTCCTCTCACTCTCTCACTGTTAAAGGTCACTCTCCTCTCACTCTCTCACTGTTAAAGGTCACTCTCCTCTCACTCTCTCACTGTTAAAGGTCACTCTCCTCTCACTCTCACTGTTAAAGGTCCCTCTCCTCTCAGTCTCTCACTGTTAAAGGCCACTCTCCTCTCACTCTCTCACTGTTAAAGGTCACTCTCCTCACTCTCTCACTGTTAAAGGTCACTCTCCTCTCACTCTCTCACTGTTAAAGGTCACTCTCCTCTCACTGTTAAAGGTCACTCTCCTCTCACTGTTAAAGGTCATTCTTCTCTCACACATTCGCTGTTGAAAGCCAATCTCCTCTCACTCTCTCACTGTTAAAGGTCACTCTCCTCTCACTCTCACTGTTAAAGGTCACTCTCCTCTCACTCTCTCACTGTTAAAGGCCACTCTCCTCCCTCAATCTCTCACTGTTAAAGGTCACTCTCCTCTCACTCTCTCACTGTTAAAGGTCACTCTCCTCTCACTCTCTCACTGTTAAAGGTCACTCTCCTCCCTCACTCTCTCACTGTTAAAGGTCACACTACTCTCACTCTCTCACTGTTAAATGTCACTCTCCTCTCACTGTTAAAGGTCACTCTCCTCTCACTCTCTCACTGTTAAAGGTCACTCTCCTCTCACTCTCTCACTGTTAAAGGTCACTCTCCTCTCACTGTTAAAGGTCACTCTCCTCTCACTCTCTCACTGTTAAAGGCCACTCTCCTCTCACTGTTAAAGGTCACTCTCCTCTCACTCTCTCACTGTTAAAGGTCACTCTCCTCTCACTCTCTCACTGTTAAAGGTCACTCTCCTCTCACTGTTAAAGGTCACACTCCTCTCACTCTCTCACTGTTAAAGGTCACTCTCCTCTCACTCTCTCACTGTTAAAGGCCACTCTCCTCCCTCACTCTCTCACTGTTAAAGGTCACACTCCTCTCACTCTCTCACTGTTAAAGGTCACTCTCCTCTCACTCTCTCACTGTTAAAGGTCACTCTCCTCTCACTCTCTCACTGTTAAAGGTCACTCTCCTCTCACTGTTAAAGGTCACACTCCTCTCACTCTCTCACTGTTAAAGGTCACTCTCCTCTCACTCTCTCACTGTTAAAGGTCACTCTCCTCTCACTGTTAAAGGTCACACTCCTCTCACTCTCTCACTGTTAAAGGTCACTCTCCTCTCACTCTCTCACTGTTAAAGGTCACACTACTCTCACTCTCTCACTGTTAAATGTCACTCTTCTCTCACTGTTAAAGGTCACACTCCTCTCACTCTCTCACTGTTAAAGGTCACTCTCCTCTCACTCTCTCACTGTTAAAGGTCACTCTCCTCTCACTGTTAAAGGTCACTCTCCTCTCACTCTCTCACTGTTAAAGGTCACTCTCCTCTCACTGTTAAAGGTCACACTCCTCTCACTCTCTCACTGTTAAAGGTCACACTCCTCTCACTCTCTCACTGTTAAAGGTCACTCTCCTCTCACTCTCTCACTGTTAAAGGCCACTCTCCTCCCTCACTCTCTCACTGTTAAAGGTCACTCTCCTCTCACTCTCTCACTGTTAAAGGTCACTCTCCTCCCTCACTCTCTCACTGTTAAAGGCCACTCTCCTCCCTCACTCTCTCACTGTTAAAGGTCACTCTCCTCTCACTCTCTCACTGTTAAAGGTCACTCTCCTCTCACTGTTAAAGGTCACTCTCCTCTCACTCTCTCACTGTTAAAGGTCACTCTCCTCTCACTGTTAAAGGTCACTCTCCTCTCACTGTTAAAGGTCACTCTCCTCTCACTCTCTCACTGTTAAAGGCCACTCTCCTCTCACTGTTAAAGGTCACTCTCCTCTCACTGTTAAAGGTCACTCTCCTCTCACTCTCTCACTGTTAAAGGTCACTCTCCTCCCTCACTCTCTCACTGTTTAAGTTCACTCTCCTCTCACTCTCTCACTGTTAAAGGTCACTCTCCTCTCACTCTCTCACTGTTAAAGGTCACTCTCCTCCCTCACTCTCTCACTGTTAAAGGTCACTCTCCTCCCTCACTCTCTCACTGTTAAAGGCCACTCTCCTCCCTCACTCTCTCACTGTTAAAGGTCACTCTCCTCTCACTCTCTCACTGTTAAAGGTCACTCTCCTCTCACTGTTAAAGGTCACTCTCCTCTCACTGTTAAAGGCCACTCTCCTCTCACTGTTAAAGGTCACTCTCCTCTCACTCTCTTACTGTTAAAGGCCACTCTCCTCTCACTCTCTCACTATTAAAGGTCACTCTCCTCCCTCACTATCTCACTGTTAAAGGTCACTCTCCTCTCACTGTTAAAGGTCACTCTCCTCTCACTCTCTCACTGTTAAAGGTCACTCTCCTCTCACTCTCCTCTCACTGTTAAAGGTCACTCTCCTCTCACTGTTAAAGGTCACTCTCCTCTCACTGTTAAAGGTCACTCTCCTCTCACTCTCTCACTGTTAAAGGTCACACTACTCTCACTCTCTCACTGTTAAATGTCACTCTCCTCTCACTGTTAAAGGTCACTCTCCTCTCACTTTCTCACTGTTAAAGGCCACTCTCCTCCCTCACTCTCTCACTGTTAAAGGTCACACTCCTCTCACTCTCTCACTGTTAAAGGTCACTCTCCTCTCACACACTCGCTGTTGAAAGCCAATCTCCTCTCATTGTTAAAGGTCACTCTCCTCTCACTCTCTCACTGTTAAAGGTCACTCTCCTCTCACTCTCTCACTGTTAAAGGTCACTCTCCTCCCTCACTCTCTCACTGTTAAAGGTCACACTACTCTCACTCTCTCACTGTTAAAGGTCACACTACTCTCACTCTCTCACTGTTAAATGTCACTCTCCTCCCACTGTTAAAGGTCACTCTCCTCTCACTCTCTCACTGTTAAAGGCCACTCTCCTCCCTCAATCTCTCACTGTTAAAGGTCACTCTCCTCTCACTGTTAAAGGTCACTCTCCTCTCACTGTTAAAGGTCATTCTCCTCTCACACACTCGCTGTTGAAAGCCAATCTCCTCTCACTCTCTCACTGTTAAAGGTCACTCTCCTCTCACTCTCACTGTTAAAGGTCACTCTCCTCTCACTCTCTCACTGTTAAATGTCACTCTCCTCTCACTGTTAAAGGTCACTCTCCTCTCACTCTCTCACTGTTAAATGTCACTCTCCTCTCACTTTTAAAGGCCACTCTCCTCTCACTGTTAAAGGTCACTCTCCTCTCACTCTCTCACTGTTAAAGGTCACTCTCCTCTCACTGTTAAAGGTCACTCTCCTCTCACTCTCTCACTGTTAAATGTCACTCTCCTCTCACTTTTAAAGGCCACTCTCCTCTCACTGTTAAAGGTCACTCTCCTCTCACTCTCTCACTGTTAAAGGTCACTCTCCTCTCACTCTCTCACTGTTAAATGTCACTCTCCTCTCACTCTCTCACTGTTAAAGGTCACTCTCCTCTCACTGTTAAAGGTCACACTCCTCTCACTCTCTCACTGTTAAAGGTCACTCTCCTCTCACTCTCTCACTGTTAAAGGCCACTCTCCTCCCTCACTCTCTCACTGTTAAAGGTCACTCTCCTCTCACTCTCTCACTGTTAAAGGTCACTCTCCTCTCACTCTCTCACTGTTAAAGGCCACTCTCCTCCCTCAATCTCTCACTGTTAAAGGTCACTCTCCTCTCACTCTCTCACTGTTAAAGGTCACACTACTCTCACTCTCTCACTGTTAAATGTCACTCTCCTCTCACTGTTAAAGGTCACACTCCTCTCACTCTCTCACTGTTAAAGGTCACTCTCCTCTCACTCTCTCACTGTTAAAGGTCACTCTCCTCTCACTGTTAAAGGTCACTCTCCTCTCACTGTTAAAGGTCACTCTCCTCTCACTCTCTCACTGTTAAAGGTCACTCTCCTCTCACTGTTAAAGGTCACACTCCTCTCACTCTCTCACTGTTAAAGGTCACACTCCTCTCACTCTCTCACTGTTAAAGGTCACTCTCCTCTCACTCTCTCACTGTTAAAGGCCACTCTCCTCCCTCACTCTCTCACTGTTAAAGGTCACTCTCCTCTCACTCTCTCACTGTTAAAGGTCACTCTCCTCCCTCACTCTCTCACTGTCAAAGGCCACTCTCCTCCCTCACTCTCTCACTGTTAAAGGTCACTCTCCTCTCACTCTCTCACTGTTAAAGGTCACTCTCCTCTCACTGTTAAAGGTCACTCTCCTCTCACTCTCTCACTGTTAAAGGTCACTCTCCTCTCACTGTTAAAGGTCACTCTCCTCTCACTGTTAAAGGTCACTCTCCTCTCACTCTCTCACTGTTAAAGGCCACTCTCCTCTCACTGTTAAAGGTCACTCTCCTCTCACTGTTAAAGGTCACTCTCCTCTCACTCTCTCACTGTTAAAGGTCACTCTCCTCCCTCACTCTCTCACTGTTTAAGTTCACTCTCCTCTCACTCTCTCACTGTTAAAGGTCACTCTCCTCTCACTCTCTCACTGTTAAAGGTCACTCTCCTCCCTCACTCTCTCACTGTTAAAGGTCACTCTCCTCCCTCACTCTCTCACTGTTAAAGGCCACTCTCCTCCCTCACTCTCTCACTGTTAAAGGTCACTCTCCTCTCACTGTTAAAGGTCACTCTCCTCTCACTGTTAAAGGCCACTCTCCTCTCACTGTTAAAGGTCACTCTCCTCTCACTGTTAAAGGCCACTCTCCTCTCACTGTTAAAGGTCACTCTCCTCTCACTCTCTTACTGTTAAAGGCCACTCTCCTCTCACTCTCTCACTATTAAAGGTCACTCTCCTCCCTCACTATCTCACTGTTAAAGGTCACTCTCCTCTCACTGTTAAAGGTCACTCTCCTCTCACTCTCTCACTGTTAAAGGTCACTCTCCTCTCACTCTCCTCTCACTGTTAAAGGTCACTCTCCTCTCACTGTTAAAGGTCACTCTCCTCTCACTGTTAAAGGTCACTCTCCTCTCACTCTCTCACTGTTAAAGGTCACACTACTCTCACTCTCTCACTGTTAAATGTCACTCTCCTCTCACTGTTAAAGGTCACTCTCCTCTCACTTTCTCACTGTTAAAGGCCACTCTCCTCCCTCACTCTCTCACTGTTAAAGGTCACACTCCTCTCACTCTCTCACTGTTAAAGTTCACTCTCCTCTCACACACTCGCTGTTGAAAGCCAATCTCCTCTCATTGTTAAAGGTCACTCTCCTCTCACTCTCTCACTGTTAAAGGTCACTCTCCTCTCACTCTCTCACTGTTAAAGGTCACTCTCCTCCCTCACTCTCTCACTGTTAAAGGTCACACTACTCTCACTCTCTCACTGTTAAAGGTCACACTACTCTCACTCTCTCACTGTTAAATGTCACTCTCCTCCCACTGTTAAAGGTCACTCTCCTCTCACTCTCTCACTGTTAAAGGCCACTCTCCTCCCTCAATCTCTCACTGTTAAAGGTCACTCTCCTCTCACTGTTAAAGGTCACTCTCCTCTCACTGTTAAAGGTCATTCTCCTCTCACACACTCGCTGTTGAAAGCCAATCTCCTCTCACTCTCTCACTGTTAAAGGTCACTCTCCTCTCACTCTCACTGTTAAAGGTCACTCTCCTCTCACTCTCTCACTGTTAAATGTCACTCTCCTCTCACTGTTAAAGGTCACTCTCCTCTCACTCTCTCACTGTTAAATGTCACTCTCCTCTCACTGTTAAAGGTCACTCTCCTCTCACTCTCTCACTGTTAAATGTCACTCTCCTCTCACTTTTAAAGGCCACTCTCCTCTCACTGTTAAAGGTCACTCTCCTCTCACTCTCTCACTGTTAAATGTCACTCTCCTCTCACTTTTAAAGGCCACTCTCCTCTCACTGTTAAAGGTCACTCTCCTCTCACTCTCTCACTGTTAAAGGTCACTCTCCTCTCACTCTCTCACTGTTAAATGTCACTCTCCTCTCACTGTTAAAGGCCACTCTCCTCTCACTGTTAAAGGTCACTCTCCTCTCACTCTCTCACTGTTAAAGGTCACTCTCCTCTCACTCTCTCACTGTTAAAGGTCACTCTCCTCCCTCACTCTCTCACTGTTAAATGTCACTCTCCTCTCACTGTTAAAGGTCACTCTCCTCTCACTGTTAAAGGTCACTCTCCTCTCACTCTCTCACTGTTAAAGGTCACTCTCCTCTCACTGTTAAAGGTCACTCTCCTCTCACTCTCTCACTGTTAAAGGTCACTCTCCTCTCACTCTCTCACTGTTAAAGGTCACTCTCCTCTCACTCTCTCACTGTTAAAGGTCACTCTCCTCTCACTCTCTCACTGTTAAAGGTCACTCTCCTCCCTCACTCTCTCACTGTTAAATGTCACTCTCCTCTCACTGTTAAAGGTCACTCTCCTCTCACTGTTAAAGGTCACTCTCCTCTCACTCTCTCACTGTTAAAGGTCACTCTCCTCTCACTGTTAAAGGTCACTCTCCTCTCACTCTCTCACTGTTAAAGGTCACTCTCCTCTCACTCTCTCACTGTTAAAGGTCACTCTCCTCTCACTGTTAAAGGTCACTCTCCTCTCACTCTCTCACTGTTAAAGGCCACTCTCCTCTCACTGTTAAAGGTCACTCTCCTCTCACTCTCTCACTGTTAAAGGTCACTCTCCTCTCACTCTCTCACTGTTAAAGGTCACACTCGTCTCACTCTCTCACTGTTAAAGGTCACTCTCCTCTCACTCTCTCACTGTTAAAGGCCACTCTCCTCCCTCACTCTCTCACTGTTAAAGGTCACTCTCCTCTCACTCTCTCACTGTTAAAGGTCACTCTCCTCTCACTCTCTCACTGTTAAAGGTCACTCTCCTCCCTCACTCTCTCACTGTTAAAGGTCACTCTCCTCTCACTGTTAAAGGTCACTCTCCTCTCACTCTCTCACTGTTAAAGGTCACTCTCCTCTCACTGTTAAAGGTCACTCTCCTCTCACTCTCTCACTGTTAAAGGCCACTCTCCTCTCACTGTTAAAGGTCACTCTCCTCTCACTCTCTCACTGTTAAAGGTCACTCTCCTCTCACTCTCTCACTGTTAAAGGGCACTCTCCTCACTCTCTCACTGTTAAAGGTCACTCTCCTCTCACTGTTAAATGTCACTCTCCTCTCACTGTTAAAGGTCACTCTCCTCTCACTCTCTCACTGTTAAAGGTCACTCTCCTCTCACTCTCCTCTCACTGTTAAAGGTCACTCTTTTCTCACTGTTAAAGGTCACTCTCCTCTCACTGTTAAAGGTCACTCTCCTCTCACTCTCTCACTGTTAAAGGTCACACTACTCTCACTCTCTCACTGTTAAAGGCCACTCTCCTCTCACTCTCTCACTGTTAAAGGTCACTCTCCTCTCACTCTCTCACTGTTAAAGGTCACTCTCCTCTCACTCTCCTCTCACTGTTAAAGGTCACTCTCCTCTCACTGTTAAAGGTCACTCTCCTCTCACTGTTAAAGGTCACTCTCCTCTCACTCTCTCACTGTTAAAGGTCACACTCCTCTCACTGTTAAAGGTCACTCTCCTCTCACTCTCTCACTGTTAAATGTCACTCTCCTCTCACTGTTAAAGGTCACTCTCCTCTCACTGTTAAAGGTCACTCTCCTCTCACTTTCTCACTGTTAAAGGCCACTCTCCTCCCTCACTCTCTCACTGTTAAAGGTCACTCTCCTCTCACTGTTAAAGGCCAATCTCCTCTCACTGTTAAAGGTCACTCTCCTCTCGCTCTCTCACTGTTAAAGGCCACTCTCCTCTCGCTCTCTCACTGTTAAAGGTCACTCTCCTCCCTCACTCGCTCACTGTTAAAGGTCACTCTCCTCTCACTCTCTCACTGTTAAAGGTCACTCTCCTCTCACTCTCTCACTGTTAAAGGGCACTCTCCTCACTCTCTCACTGTTAAAGGTCACTCTCCTCTCACTGTTAAAGGTCACTCTCCTCTCACTGTTAAAGGTCATTCTCCTCTCACTGTTAAAGGTCACTCTCCTCTCACTCTCTCACTGTTAAAGGCCACTCTCCTCTCGCTCTCTCACTGTTAAAGGTCACTCTCCTCCCTCACTCGCTCACTGTTAAAGGTCACTCTCCTCTCACTCTCTCACTGTTAAAGGTCACTCTCCTCTCACTCTCTCACTGTTAAAGGGCACTCTCCTCACTCTCTCACTGTTAAAGGTCACTCTCCTCTCACTGTTAAAGGTCACTCTCCTCTCACTGTTAAAGGTCATTCTCCTCTCACACACTCGCTGTTGAAAGCCAATCTCCTCTCACTCTCTCACTGTTAAAGGTCACTCTCCTCTCACTCTCACTGTTAAAGGTCACTCTCCTCTCACTCTCTCACTGTTAAATGTCACTCTCCTCTCACTGTTAAAGGTGACTCTCCTCTCACTCTCTCACTGTTAAATGTCACTCTCCTCTCACTTTTAAAGGCCACTCTCCTCTCACTGTTAAAGGTCACTCTCCTCTCACTCTCTCACTGTTAAAGGTCACTCTCCTCTCACTCTCTCACTGTTAAATGTCACTCTCCTCTCACTGTTAAAGGCCACTCTCCTCTCACTGTTAAAGGTCACTCTCCTCTCACTCTCTCACTGTTAAAGGTCACTCTCCTCTCACTCTCTCACTGTTAAAGGTCACTCTCCTCTCACTCTCTCACTGTTAAAGGTCACTCTCCTCTCACTCTCTCACTGTTAAAGGTCACTCTCCTCTCACTGTTAAAGGTCACTCTCCTCTCACTCTCTCACTGTTAAAGGCCACTCTCCTCTCACTGTTAAAGGTCACTCTCCTCTCACTCTCTCACTGTTAAAGGTCACTCTCCTCTCACTGTTAAAGGTCACTCTCCTCTCACTCTCTCACTGTTAAAGGTCACTCTCCTCCCTCACTCTCTCACTGTTAAATGTCACTCTCCTCTCACTGTTAAAGGTCACTCTCCTCTCACTCTCTCACTGTTAAAGGTCCCTCTCCTCTCACTCTCCTCTCACTGTTAAAGGTCACTCTTTTCTCACTGTTAAAGGTCACTCTCCTCTCACTGTTAAAGGTCACTCTCCTCTCACTCTCACTGTTAAAGGTCACACTACTCTCACTCTCTCACTGTTAAATGTCACTCTCCTCTCACTGTTAAAGGTCACTCTCCTCTCTCTTTCTCACTGTTAAAGGCCACTCTCCTCCCTCACTCTCTCACTGTTAAAGGTCACACTCCTCTCACTCTCTCACTGTTAAAGGTCACTCTCCTCTCACACACTCGCTGTTGAAAGCCAATCTCCTCTCATTGTTAAAGGTCACTCTCCTCTCACTCTCTCACTGTTAAAGGTCCCTCTCCTCTCACTCTCCCACTGTTAAAGGTCACTCTCCTCCCTCACTCTCTCACTGTTAAAGGTCACACTACTCTCACTCTCTCACTGTTAAATGTCACTCTCCTCCCACTGTTAAAGGTCACTCTCCTCTCACTCTCTCACTGTTAAAGGCCACTCTCCTCCCTCAATCTCTCACTGTTAAAGGTCACTCTCCTCTCACTCTCTCACTGTTAAAGGTCACTCTCCTCCCTCACTCTCTCACTGTTAAAGGTCACTCTCCTCCCTCACTCTGTCACTGTTAAAGGTCACACTACTCTCACTCTCTCACTGTTAAAGGTCACTCTCCTCCCTCACTCTCTCACTGTTAAAGGTCACTCTCCTCCCTCACTCTCTCACTGTTAAAGGTCACTCTCCTCCCTCACTCTCTCACTGTTAAAGGTCACTCTCCTCCCTCACTCTCTCACTGTTAAAGGTCACTCTCCTCTCACTCTCTCACTGTTAAAGGTCACTCTCCTCCCTCACTCTGTCACTGTTAAATGTCACACTACTCTCACTCTCTCACTATTAAATGTCACTCTCCTCTCACTGTTAAAGGTCACTCTCCTCTCACTCTCTCACTGTTAAAGGTCACTCTCCTCTCACCCACTCACTGTTAAAGGTCACTCTCCTCTCACTGTTAAAGGCCACTCTCCTCTCACTGTTAAAGCTCACTCTCCTCTCACTCTCTCACTGTTAAAGGCCACTCTCCTCTCACTCTCTCACTGTTAAAGGTCACTCTCCTCCCTCACTCTCTCACTGTTAAAGGTCACTCTCCTCTCACTGTTAAAGGTCACTCTCCTCTCACTCTCTCACTGTTAAAGGTCACTCTCCTCTCACTCTCTCACTGTTAAAGGTCACTCTCCTCCCTCACTCTCTCACTGTTAAAGGTCACTCTCCTCCCTCACTCTCTCACTGTTAAAGGTCACTCTCCTCCCTCACTCTCTCACTGTTAAAGGTCACTCTCCTCTCACTCTCTCACTGTTAAAGGTCACTCTCCTCCCTCACTCTGTCACTGTTAAATGTCACACTACTCTCACTCTCTCACTGTTAAATGTCACTCTCCTCTCACTGTTAAAGGTCACTCTCCTCTCACTCTCTCACTGTTAAAGGTCACTCTCCTCTCACCCACTCACTGTTAAAGGTCACTCTCCTCTCACTGTTAAAGGCCACTCTCCTCTCACTGTTAAAGCTCACTCTCCTCTCACTCTCTCACTGTTAAAGGCCACTCTCCTCTCACTCTCTCACTGTTAAAGGTCACTCTCCTTTCACTGTTAAAGGTCACTCTCCTCTCACTGTTAAAGGTCACTCTCTTCTCACTCTCTCACTGTTAAAGGTCACTCTCCTCTCACTGTTAAAGGTCACTCTCCTCTCACTCTCTCACTGTTAAAGGCCACTCTCCTCCCTCATTCTCTCACTGTTAAAGGTCACTCTCCTCTCACTGTTAAAGGTCACTCTCCTCTCACTCTCACTGTTAAAGGTCCCTCTCCTCTCACTCTCTCACTGTTAAAGGCCACTCTCCTCTCACTCTCTCACTGTTAAAGGTCCCTCTCCTCTCACTCTCTCACTGTTAAAGGTCACTCTCCTCACTCTCTCACTGTTAAAGGTCACTCTCCTCTCACTGTTAAAGGTCACTCTCCTCTCACTGTTAAAGGTCATTCTCCTCTCACACACTCGCTGTTGAAAGCCAATCTCCTCTCACTCTCTCACTGTTAAAGGTCACTCTCCTCTCACTCTCACTGTTAAAGGTCACTCTCCTCTCACTCTCTCACTGTTAAATGTCACTCTCCTCTCACTGTTAAAGGTCACTCTCCTCTCACTCTCTCACTGTTAAATGTCACTCTCCTCTCACTGTTAAAGGCCACTCTCCTCTCACTGTTAAAGGCCACTCTCCTCTCACTCTCTCACTGTTAAAGGTCACTCTCCTCTCACTCTCTCACTGTTAAAGGTCACTCTCCTCCCTCACTCTCTCACTGTTAAATGTCACTCTCCTCTCACTGTTAAATGTCACTCTCCTCTCACTGTTAAAGGCCACTCTCCTCTCACTCTCTCACTGTTAAAGGTCACTCTCCTCTCACTCTCTCACTGTTAAAGGTCACTCTCCTCCCTCACTCTCTCACTGTTAAAGGTCACTCTCCTCTCACTCTCACTGTTAAAGGTCCCTCTCCTCTCACTCTCTCACTGTTAAAGGCCACTCTCCTCCCTCAATCTCTCACTGTTAAAGGTCACTCTCCTCTCACTCTCTCACTGTTAAAGGTCACTCTCCTCTCACTCTCTCACTGTTAAAGGTCACTCTCCTCCCTCACTCTCTCACTGTTAAATGTCACTCTCCTCTCACTGTTAAATGTCACTCTCCTCTCACTGTTAAAGGCCTCTCTCCTCTCACTCTCTCACTGTTAAAGGTCACTCTCCTCCCTCACTCTCTCACTGTTAAAGGTCACTCTCCTTTCACTGTTAAAGGTCACTCTCCTCTCACTGTTAAAGGTCACTCTCTTCTCACTCTCTCACTGTTAAAGGTCACTCTCCTCCCTCATTCTCTCACTGTTAAAGGTCACTCTCCTCTCACTGTTAAAGGTCACTCTCCTCTCACTCTCTCACTGTTAAAGGCCACTCTCCTCCCTCATTCTCTCACTGTTAAAGGTCACTCTCCTCTCACTGTTAAAGGTCACTCTCCTCTCACTCTCTCACTGTTAAAGGCCACTCTCCTCCCTCATTCTCTCACTGTTAAAGGTCACTCTCCTCTCACTGTTAAAGGTCACTCTCCTCTCACTCTCACTGTTAAAGGTCCCTCTCCTCTCACTCTCTCACTGTTAAAGGCCACTCTCCTCTCACTCTCTCACTGTTAAAGGTCCCTCTCCTCTCACTCTCTCACTGTTAAAGGTCACTCTCCTCACTCTCTCACTGTTAAAGGTCACTCTCCTCTCACTGTTAAAGGTCATTCTCCTCTCACACACTCGCTGTTGAAAGCCAATCTCCTCTCACTCTCTCACTGTTAAAGGTCACTCTCCTCTCACTCTCACTGTTAAAGGTCACTCTCCTCTCACTCTCTCACTGTTAAATGTCACTCTCCTCTCACTGTTAAAGGTCACTCTCCTCTCACTCTCTCACTGTTAAATGTCACTCTCCTCTCACTGTTAAATGTCACTCTCCTCTCACTGTTAAAGGCCACTCTCCTCTCACTCTCTCACTGTTAAAGGTCACTCTCCTCTCACTCTCTCACTGTTAAAGGTCACTCTCCTCCCTCACTCTCTCACTGTTAAAGGTCACTCTCCTCTCACTCTCTCACTGTTAAAGGTCACTCTCCTCTCACTCTCTCACTGTTAAAGGTCACTCTCCTCCCTCACTCTCTCACTGTTAAATGTCACTCTCCTCTCACTGTTAAATGTCACTCTCCTCTCACTGTTAAAGGCCACTCTCCTCTCACTCTCTCACTGTTAAAGGTCACTCTCCTCTCACTCTCTCACTGTTAAAGGTCACTCTCCTCCCTCACTCTCTCACTGTTAAATGTCACTCTCCTCTCACTGTTAAAGGTCACTCTCCTCTCACTGTTAAAGGTCACTCTCCTCTCACTCTCTCACTGTTAAAGGTCACTCTCCTCTCACTGTTAAAGGTCACTCTCCTCTCACTGTTAAAGGTCACTCTCCTCTCACTCTCTCACTGTTAAAGGTCACTCTCCTCTCACTCTCTCACTGTTAAAGGTCACTCTCCTCTCACTGTTAAAGGTCACTCTCCTCTCACTCTCTCACTGTTAAAGGTCACTCTCCTCTCACTCTCTCACTGTTAAAGGCCACTCTCCTCCCTCACTCTCTCACTGTTAAAGGTCACTCTCCTCTCACTCTCACTGTTAAAGGTCCCTCTCCTCTCACTCTCTCACTGTTAAAGGCCACTCTCCTCCCTCAATCTCTCACTGTTAAAGGTCACTCTCCTCTCACTCTCTCACTGTTAAAGGTCACTCTCCTCTCACTCTCTCACTGTTAAAGGTCACTCTCCTCTCACTCTCTCACTGTTAAAGGCCACTCTCCTCCCTCACTCTCTCACTGTTAAAGGTCACTCTCCTCTCACTCTCACTGTTAAAGGTCCCTCTCCTCTCACTCTCTCACTGTTAAAGGCCACTCTCCTCCCTCAATCTCTCACTGTTAAAGGTCACTCTCCTCTCACTCTCTCACTGTTGAAGGTCACTCTCCTCTCACTCTCTCACTGTTAAAGGTCACTCTCCTCTCACTGTTAAAGGTCACTCTCCTCTCACTCTCTCACTGTTAAAGGCCAATCTCCTCCCTCATTCTCTCACTGTTAAAGGCCACTCTCCTCCCTCACTCTCTCACTGTTAAAGGTCACTCTCCTCTCACTGTTAAAGGTCACTCTCCTCTCACTCTCTCACTGTTAAAGGTCACACTCCTCTCACTCTCTCACTGTTAAAGGTCACTCTCCTCTCACTCTCTCACTGTTAAAGGTCCCTCTCCTCTCACTCTCTCACTGTTAAAGGTCACTCTCCTCTCACTCTCACTGTTAAAGGTCCCTCTCCTCTCAGTCTCTCACTGTTAAAGGCCACTCTCCTCTCACTCTCTCACTGTTAAAGGTCACTCTCCTCACTCTCTCACTGTTAAAGGTCACTCTCCTCTCACTCTCTCACTGTTAAAGGTCACTCTCCTCTCACTGTTAAAGGTCACTCTCCTCTCACTGTTAAAGGTCATTCTTCTCTCACACATTCGCTGTTGAAAGCCAATCTCCTCTCACTCTCTCACTGTTAAAGGTCACTCTCCTCTCACTCTCACTGTTAAAGGTCACTCTCCTCTCACTCTCTCACTGTTAAAGGTCACTCTCCTCTCACTCTCACTGTTAAAGGTCCCTCTCCTCTCACTCTCTCACTGTTAAAGGCCACTCTCCTCCCTCACTCTCTCACTGTTAAAGGTCACTCTCCTCTCACTCTCTCACTGTTAAAGGTCACTCTCCTCTCACTCTCACTGTTAAAGGTCCCTCTCCTCTCACTCTCTCACTGTTAAAGGTCACTCTCCTCTCACTCTCACTGTTAAAGGTCCCTCTCCTCTCACTCTCTCACTGTTAAAGGCCACTCTCCTCCCTCACTCTCTCACTGTTAAAGGTCACTCTCCTCTCACTCTCACTGTTAAAGGTCCCTCTCCTCTCACTCTCTCACTGTTAAAGGCCACTCTCCTCCCTCACTCTCTCACTGTTAAAGGTCACTCTCCTCTCACTCTCACTGTTAAAGGTCACTCTCCTCACTCTCTCACTGTTAAAGGTCACTCTCCTCTCACTGTTAAAGGTCACTCTCCCCTCACTGTTAAAGGTCACTCTCCTCTCACTCTCTCACTGTTAAAGGCCACTCTCCTCCCTCACTCTCTCACTGTTAAAGGTCACTCTCCTCTCACTCTC
Source organism: Carcharodon carcharias (assembly GCF_017639515.1). Taxonomy (NCBI): domain Eukaryota; kingdom Metazoa; phylum Chordata; class Chondrichthyes; order Lamniformes; family Lamnidae; genus Carcharodon; species Carcharodon carcharias. Next base: position 72,073,082 of record NC_054485.1, read on the forward strand.
TCACTGTTAAAGGTCACTCTCCTCTCATTCTCTCACTGTTAAAGGCCACTCTCCTCTCACTCTCTCACTGTTAAAGGCCACCCTCCTTTCACACTCTCACTGTTAAAGGCCACTCTCCTCTCACTCTCTCACTGTTAAAGGCCACTCTCCTCTCACTCTCACTGTTTAAGGCCACTCCCCTCCCTCACTCTCTCACTGTTAAAGGACACTCTCATCTCACTCTCTCACTTTAAAGGGCACTCTCTTCTCACTGTTAAAGGTCACTCTCCTCTCGCCCTCTCACTGTTAAAGGCCACTTTCCTCTCACTCTCTCAATGTAAATGGCCCCACTACTTTTCTCAAGCGCTTTGACTGTAAATGGCTTGCGACTGGAGAATTGATAACATGGAACAAGGAAATGCCAGATAATTTAAACCAAAATTTTGCATCAGTCTTCACAGCGGAGGACACTATCAACATGCTAAAGGTAAGCAAATGGGAGGAAAGATCTTGCAACAGTCTCTATGAACAGTCTCGATGACAAACTAATGGGGCCAAAGGCAGACAAGTCACCAGAACCCGATGGCTTGCATCCGAGGGTTTTAAAGGAAGTGGCTGCAGAGATAGTGGAGGCATTGGTCAACATATTCCAGAACTCACTGGGTTCCGGGATGGTCCCAGCAGACAGGAAAACTGCTAATGTGACGCCCCTGTTCCAAATGGGAGGGAGACAAATAGCAGGAAACTATGGGCCAGTCAGCCTAACATCTGTTGTTAGGAAAATGCTAGAGTTCATTATTAAGGAAGTAATAACAGGATATTTAGAAAAGCTGCACGCAATCAAACAGAGACAACATGGTTTTGTGAAAGGGAAATCATCTTTGACAAATTTGCTAGAGTTCTTTGAGGATATAACAAGCAGAGTTGATAAAGGGGAACCGGTAGATATGCTGTATTTGGATTTCCAGAAGGCATTCGATACGATGCCATGTAAAAGGTTATTGCTCACGGCATTGGGGGCAATGTATTAGCATGGATTGAGGATTGGTTAACACACAGAAGACAGAGTCAGGATTAATGGTTCATTTTCAGGTTGCAAAGATGTAACTAGTGGAGTGCCACAAGCATTAGTCCTGGGGCCTCAACTATTTACTATCTGTATTAATGACTTGGAGGAGGGGGCAGAGTATAATGTATCAAAATTGACTGACGATACAAAAATAGGTGGGAGGACATGTTGTGATGAGGGCATAAGGAATCTGCAAGGGGATATAGATGGGTCGAGTGAGTGGGCAAAAACTTGGCAGATGGAGTTTAATGTAGGAAAGTGTAAAGTCATGCACTTTGTTAGGAAGAATCAAAGGGCAGACTATGATTTAAATGGAGAGAGATTCCAAAAAAGTACCGCACAGAGAGATCTGGGTGTTTTTGTGCATAAAACGCAAAAAGTTAGCATGCAGGTGCAGCAAATAATTAAGGAAACAAATGGAATTTTGGCCTGTATTGCTAGGGGCTTGGAGTTTAAAAATAGGGAAGTCTTGTTACAACTGTACAGGGTATTGGTGAGGCCGCACCTAGAGTACTGTGTACGGTTTTGGTCCCCGTATTTAAGAAAGGATATACTGGCATTAGAGGCTGTTCAAAAGAGATTTACTAGGCTGATTCCTGGGATGAAAGGGTTTGACTTATCAAGAACAGCGAAACAGTTTAGGTCTTTATTTATTAGAGTTTAGAAGAAAGAGGAGTGACCTTATTGAAAAGTACAAGATTCTGAGGGGACTTGACAGGGTAGATGCTAAGAAGATGTTTCCATTACTGAGGGAATCTCGAACTAGGAGACATAGTTACAGAATAAGGGAGACAGTCATTTAAAACAGATGCAAAGGAATTTCTTCTCTCAGAGGGGAGTGAATGTCTGGAATTCTCTACCCCAGAAAGTTGTGGAGGCTAGATCACTGAAAATATTTAAAGAGGAGGTAGATAGATTTTTGAAACATTGGGGAGTTGAGGGCGATGAGGAGCTGGCATGACTGGGGCAGATCAGCCATCATCTTATTGAATGGCAGGGCAGGCTTGAGGGACCAAATGGCCTACTCCTGCTCCTAGTTCTTTTGCTCTTATGTGTGAATGTGTTGATGTCTGTGGAGGTTTGATGAGACTGATTTGTTGCACACCTCACACTTGAATGGCTTCTCCCCTGTGTAGACACGTCGATGTATCACAAGCTTTGATGCCTGTATAAAGACTCAATCACACACCTCACACCTGAATGGTTTCTCTTCCCTGTGGCTATCCTAATCTTAATAGTTATTGGAGATGCACCCTACCTGTTTGGAGATCTTATCAGCCTGTGGAGCCCTCCTCACACTTGAACAGCCTCTCACCTCTCAGGAATGAGTCAGTGGTTCATGAAGCTCAATGAATGATTGAAGCTCTCACCACACTCGGAGCCACTCACACTTCTTCCCAGCTTCACCCTGACCGATCACCCACAGCCGAATCTTCAGAAAGGTTGGTTCTGATGGAAGGTTCCACACCACTGACCAGTTTCAGATCTGATGATATGTCAAAGCCGCCCTGACCCGACAGATTTCCAGATGATGGTTTCATTGCCCAAGCTTCTCTGTGTTGAGCATTGCTGTGAAGGGACTGTATGTCTTCCCACAGTTGTGCAGTTGTTCCTTGGGTGATGGTCAGGATCTATCTGCGGTGTCTGTCCTCTCTGTATTCTCTGGTGTAGTACGGTGCAATCGTTCTGTAAAACAGGAAAAGGAAACATGATTTCCTCCAACTCCCTCTCCTCCTTTGCTGAAGGGGCTGACTCCTCAGTTATAGACTGTTCCACAGTGAGTGCCTGTCTGCTATTCCCCTGTGTGGGGGATCAGATACAAGTCCATTCTTTTTCCTTACTTGACTGTCACACACCCTCTGTTTCCAGCAGGGACACTGGATAGTGACCCGGAGCAGACATTGTGGCTTCTTGCTTACCTCCGCCCAGCCCCCCATCTTCCCAGGCACCGTGAGGACAATGGAAAAGACAGTCGGGCAGAGTATAAAATGGGCTATCAATTCACAGTGAGCTCGAGTTGTGCCAGCGTAGACCAGTTTTTCCCTTTGATTACATGTTTAATACAAACAGCATTCAGGAGAAATGTAGATTCAATGGAAATTTTGAAATTTCTCCCCATGTTTTCCAAAATTACTTCGAGAAAACACACTGGACAGGAAGTGCTAGAAGCTAAGGAAAATATTGCTTCAGTGTAGCTGAAGGGTTCTGGTTTATCCTGGGAAATTAGATACACTGCACTCACTCAGACTGCGCATCCCAAATTCAGCTGTCAGTCACAGCACTGTTCAAAACTATCAAATCCAAGCCCAGGCTTTTGGGAAAGGCCGAGGCCTTCAGGTAAAATCTTTAAGGAAGGCATTAAAAGATATTTCAATAAATGTGTCTTCAGGTCGGGCAGCCGAATTGCTCTGGTGCTGGATTAACAATCCAGAGATTGAGAGTTCAAATCCAACCACGGAAAGTTACATACATCGAATTACAGTGCAGAAACAGGCCATTCGGCCTAATTGGTCCATGCAGGTGTTTATGCTTCAGATGAGCCTCCTCTCACCCTTCTTCATCTCACCCTATCAGCATATCTTTTGTTCCTTTCCCCATCATGTGCTTATTGAACCTCCAGCAAGAGGCCAGCAGAGAGGTTTGGTGAGGGATCATTCCAAAAGTTACTCTCCAGTCAGAAGTGTGACAATCTGAACCCAGAATCACTCTCCAAACCCAGGATCACTCCCCGAGCACAAGAGTCACTCCCCACACACAGGGGTCACTCCCCAAACATAGGTCACTCTCCGAGCACTGGCCCAAACTTCCCTTTGCCTGTCTTCTCTGTTTATCTGTGCCCTGTCACTCCTTCCTGTGTTTCTGTCTCTCCTGTGTCCCTCTCCTGTGCCCCCTCCTGTGCCTCCCCTCTCCTGTGCCCCCTCTGTCCTGTGCCCCCTCTCTCCTGTGCCTCCCCTCTCCTGTGCCCCTTCTGTCCTGTGTCTCCCTCTCTCATATGCCCCTCTCTCCTGTGCTGATCCCACCACTGTACGTCATCACTGCCTTGGATGCTGTGTGTCTTCCTCTTCTGATCTGCTGCTGACTGGAGCTATGTGTTGGATATTGAGTGTGTTTATTGGAAGCATTTCCCTTCTGATTTACAGGCTGAGTTTTGTTGATGGGTCATTACTGAATATGAGAAGGTGAGGTGTAATTATCTGGGAGGTGCAGAGTATCTGAGGATTCTTACTGATTTCCTTTTGTTGAGTTCTGTGTGTGTGTGTGTGTGTGTGTGTGTGTGTGTGTGTGTGTTGGGAGCTGGTTATTATCCTGTGGACTGTGAATGGTCAGTTCTGTGTGTGTGTTGGGATCTGGATGTTTCCTGTCTTTTCAAATCCCTCCAAGGCCTTCCAAAAATTTCTCTGCATGAATTTGTCACTAGACCAATGCACTGTGATTTTGCTTCTGCTTCTGCTAACATTCCTTTGTGTGATGAGAGGCTAAACACTCGGCAACAACATTTCTGAATGGACATTGAGGTTTGAAGTGAATGCTTGTTTTTGTCTGTTTTTATGAAGGCCTGTAAACTGACCTCCCATCTGATCAAGGTTGTTTAACCGAAAACTCAAAACAGTCTTTGCAAGTTTCTGACTGTGGGGATTTGATCTTCACCTGTATTGGTTAACACCTCGGGGAATAAACTTCTGGGAAAATAATGGGCCGAAGATTAATCCCTGTGATACAACAGGCGTGATTTCATCAAGAAGAAAAGTGTTGGTCATAAAACTGAACATGAATAGAAATGAACATCAAACCTGAGGGAACAGCTCCTGTGTCCTGAGATCAATCTGGACTTCGATATAATGAAATGAGGGTGAACTCCATAAAGCTCCATTGATCGTGTTATAATCATCCAGGATTCAGTTATCAAACAAACATCGGCACTGAGTCACATAACAGATATTAGTACAGATTACCAAAAACTTGGTCAATGAGGTAGGTTTTAAGGAGCATATTAAAGGAGGAAGGTGAGATGGAGAGGCGGAGGGGTTTAGGGAGGGAATTCTAGAGGCTGGGACCAAGGCACCTGAAGGCACGGCCACCTATGGTGGAGCGATTAAAATGGGAGATGCTCAAGAGGCTGGAATTAGAGGATTGCAAACATGTTGGAGGGTTGTAGGGCTGGAGGAGATGACAGAGATAAGGAGGACAGAAGCCAAGGAGGGATTTACAAACAAGGATGAGATTGTTAAGTGAGGTATTGCCAGACTGGAAGCAACTGCAGGTCACTGAGCTCAAGGATGCTGAGTGAATGGGACTTGGTATGAGTTAAGATAAAGGCAGCAGAGTTTTGGACAAATTCAGAAGGTGTCAGACTCTGTGAAAGATGAGGCTGTGGTTGTTACACATGCAGCAATCTTCCCGGTGAAGGTCTGATTTTCCAATTGCAGGCTCCTGGGGTGGAGGTTCACCCAGTGGGAGTGGGAATGGATACAGACATTCCTATGTGGCTGAGGGCAATGTGCTTTCCTTTCATTTTAAAGCGATAATTAGAACTAAGATTTAACCCCAATTGCCTTCCATTTCCCTATAATTTAACCCTGGATCACTTCCATTTCCCTATGGTATTGGTGTGTTACAGTTCACTCAGGGAGTCTGTGTTGCTGTGGCAACATCCACATTTACATGTAACCTGGAGCTATAGATAGTGATGCTCGATAGGGATAGGCTCCAATTTCTTTCCATCACATGGCTGACCAGGAATCTCTCCCACTCTTACTGCCTGCCATTGGTGTTAATAGGATTTGCACGTTGATCTTCAACCTGTTTGGCAGTTGGCTATCTGGTCCTGAAGTAGGACTTGAACCCAGAGTTTCTGACTCAGAGGCAGTGATTCCACCCACTGCACCACAAGACTTCCCACATTTTCCCTATAACCGGAAATTCCTTTAGTCTTCTAATGGTTCAGGCCTGGATTTACACAGTTCTGAGGGAATGTTGCCCTGTTGGAGGTACAGTACTGAGGGAGTGTTGCCTCAATGGGGGGCAGTGCTGAGAGAGTGTCGCTTTGTTTGGGGGGGGGGCAGTACTGAGGGAGCGTTGCCTCGTTGGGGGGGCAGAACTGAAGGAGCGTTGCCTCGTCGGGGGGGGCAGTGCTGAGGGATTGTTGCCTCACTGGCAGGGCAATACTGAGGGAGTGCAGCCTCCTTGGAGGAGCAGTACTGAGGAACTGTTGCCTTCTTGGAGGAGCAGTACTGAGGGAGTTTTGCCTCATTGGAGGGGCAATACTGAAGGAGTGCAGGCTCCTTGGAGGAGCAGTACTGAGGGAGTGTTGCCTCATTGGGGGGCCAGTACTGAGGGACTGTTGCCTCATTTGGGGCCAGTACTGAGGGACTGTTGCCTCATTGGAGGGGCAGTACTGAGGGAGTGTTGCCTCATTAGAGTGGCAGTACTGAAGGAGTGTTGCCTCATTTGGGGGGGCAGGACTGAGGTAGCATTGCTTCGTTGGGGGACAGTACTGAGGGAATGTTGCCTCGGGGGTCAGTACTGAGGGAGTGTTGCCTCATTGGAGGGGCAGTACTGAGAGAGTGTTGCCTCATTTGGGGGGGGCAGAACTGAGGGACTGTTGCCTCATTGGAGGGGCAGTACTGAGGGAGTTTTGCCTCATTGGAGGGGCAATACTGAAGGAGTGCCGGCTCCTTGGAGGAGCAGTGCTGAGAGAGTGTTGCCTGATTGGAGGGGCAGTACTGAGGGACTGTTGCCTCGTTGGGGGGGGGGCAGGATTGAGGTAATGTTGCCTCGTTGGGGGCAGTACTGAGGGAATGTTGCCTCGTTGTGGGGGGCAGTACTGAGGGAGTGTTGCCTCGTTGTGGGGGGAAGTACATTGGAATAGGAGACAACCATACAATGTCTCGAGGATGCTCCACCATTCTGTGAGATCATGGTGTATCTCTGATCTAACCCGATATTCCTGCCCTTTCCACCGGTTCCCTTCCTTGTAGGACAATATTTGGGTCTTTCGGACAAGCTGAAATTTTTCATGTTCTGATTTTGATTCTACTCTGCAAATTTCAAAATTTATTAAATTCAGTTTCATAACATGGAGTGGTTGAGGTGAATAGTGTAGATGCCTTTAAGGGGAAACTAGATAAGCACATGAAGGAGAGAGGAACAGAAGGATATGCTGATAGGGTGAGATGAAGAGGGTGAGAAGAGGCTTCTGTGAAGCATAAACACCAGCAGGAACCAATTGGGCTGAATGGCCTGTTTCTGCACTGTAATTCTATGTATGTAACTTTCCGTGGTTGGATTATGAACTCTCAATCTCTGGATTGTTAATCCAGCACCAGAGCAATTTGGCTCTCATACCTGGAGACACATTTATTGAAATCTCTTTTAATACCTTCTTTAAAGATTTTACCTGAAGGCCTCGGCCTTTCCCAAAAGCCTGGGCTTGGATTTGATAGCTTTGCCCAGTTCTGTGGCTGATTGCTGAATTTGGGATGTGCAGTCTGAGCGAGTGCAGTGTATCTAATTTCCCAGGATAAACCAGAACCCTTCAGTCAGCTACACTGAAGCAATATTTTCCTTAGCTTCTAGCACTTGCTGCCCAGTGTGCTTTCTTCAAATAATTTTGGAGAACAAAGGGAGAAATTTCAAAATCTCCGTTGAATTAACATTTCTCCACAGTGTTCTTTTATATTAAACACAAACTCTAAGGGTAAAACTGGTCTTCACCAGCACGACTCGAGCTCATCGTGAATTGATAGCCCGTTTTACACTCCGCCCGACTGTCTTTTCCATTGTCCTCACGGTGCCTGGGAAATGGGGGGCTTGGGGGTGGGGTCGGGGTATAGGTGGCAGTGGGGAAAGTAAATAGCCATGTTATCTACCCCTGGTCACTATCCAGTGTCCCTGCTGGAAACAGAGGGTGTGTGAGGAAAAAGAAAGGACTTGCATCTGATCCCCACACAGGGGAATAGCAGACTGACACTCACTGTGGAACAGTCTCTAACTGAGGAGTCAGCCCCTTCAGCAAAGGAGGAGAGGGAGTTGGAGGAAATCATGTTTCCTTTTCCTGTTTTACAGAACGATTGCACTGAACTACACCAGAGAATACAGAGAGGATAGACACCGCAGATAGATCCTGACCATCAACCAAGGAACAACTGTACAACTGTGGGAAGACATCCAGTCCCTTCACAGCATTGCTCAACACAGAGAAGGTTGGACAGTGAAACCATCACCTGGAAATCGATCGGGTCCGGGGAGCTTTGACATATCATCAGATCTGAAACTGGTCAGTGATGTGGAATCTTCCATCAGAACCAACCTTTCCGAAGGTTCGGCTGCGGGTGATCGGTCAGGATGAGACTGGGAAGAAGTGTGAATGGCTCCAAGTGTGGTGAAAGCTTCAATCACTCATCAAGCCTCATGAACCATCGACTCATTCCTACAGGTGAGAGGCTGTTCAAGTGTGAGTTGTGTGAAGAGGACTCCACAGGCTCATAAGGATTCTGAACATGCAAGGTGCATCTGTAACAAGCACTGTTTACACAAGGACAGCTACATGGAAGAGCATCAGACATTGGAGCAGAAATTAGGCCATTCGAGTCTGCTCCACCATTCAATAATGGCTGATATGTTTCTCAATCCTATTCTCCCGCCTTCTCCCCGTAACCTTTGATCCCCTTACCAATCAAGAACCTATCTATCTCGGTCTTAAATACACTCAGTGACCTGGCCTCCACAGCCTTCTGGGGCAATGAATTCCATAGATTCACCACTCTCTGGCTAAAGAAGTTTCTCCTCATCTCTGTTCTAAAAGGTCTTCCCTTTACTCTGAAGCTGTGCCTTCGGGTCCTAGTCTCTCGTGCTAATGGAAGCATCTTCCCCACGTCCAGTCTATCCAGGCCTTTCAGTATTCTGTAAGTTTCAATCAGATCAAACCATTCAAGTATGAGATATGTGTTAAAGTTTTTAAGACATCTTTGAGTGTCATGAGACATCAGATTCACATGGGGGATAAACTCTTCAGGTGTGAAGTGTGCAAAAATCATTCTCACAGCCATCGTCCCTCCTAGACCACCAATGCGTTCACACAGGGGACAAACCATTCAAATGCAAGATGTGTAACAAAGCATTCTCAAGGTCATCGGACTGCCGTGTACACCAACGCATTCACACTTTGAAGAGACTGTTCCAGTGTGATCGTGTGTAACAAATTATTCTCACAGTAATCGAAACTCCTGCTCCATCATACAGTCTACAACGGGGAGACACTGTACAAGTGTGAGGTATGTGCCAAAGCCTTCAGGCAGTTATCAAAGCTCTTGGTGCATCAGAGGATCCACACAGGGGAGAAACCATTTAAGTGCAAGGTGTATGACAAATCATTCTCACAGTCATCGAGCCTCCGAAGCCACCAACGCATTCACACTGGGGAGAAACCATTCACATGCGAGGTGTGTGACAAATCATTCTCAGATTCATCAGCCCTCCGGGGACACCGATGCATTCACACAGGGGAAAAACCATTCACCTGTGAGGTGTGTGGCAAATCATTCATGCAGTTAACAGAGCTCCATGTCCACAAACACATTCACACAGGGGAGAAACCTTTCCAGTGTGAGGTGTGTGATAAAGCCTTCAAGCAGTTATCAAAGTTCCTGGTTCATAAATGGTTTCTCCCCTGTGTGTATCCTTCTATGTGTAACAAATCATTCTTGCAGTCTCGAACCGTCCGTTTACATCAACACATTCACACAGAAATGACCGTCCAAGTGCGAGGAATGTGATAAAGACTTCACAAGGTTTTCGAAGCTCCTGGTCCATCAGACAGGCCACACGGGAGAAACCACTGAAGTATGAGGTGTGCAACAAATCATTCTTACAATCACCTAAACTCCTTCCCAATCAGAGGGTCTACACAAGGGTGTAAGCATTCAAGTGTGATGTTTATGATAAAGTTTTCTTGATGACTTTGATGTGAGATATCGGTGTGAGTTCTGTAATGAAGCCTTCTGGAACATCAGCGAATCCACACAAGAACTAATTAGCCAAGTTTTTGCCCAATTTGTCCTCAGATTGTACACAATCTCACTGCAAAGGATGTTCAGTAATATTGGGGCACAGAATAAGAAGCAGCTTTCACTCACATCAAACAACTAGTGACGACAACACCAGTGCTGAGGTACGATGATGTCAATGATGAAGTCACCCTGCAGTGAGATGCCAGTGAAACAGGACTTGGAACAACCCTCATGCAGCAAGGACAATTAATTGTGTTTGTATCCAGAGCATTAACACAAACTGAATGACACTATACACAGATTGAGAAAGAGAGCCTGGCTAATGTCTTTCCTTGTGAGCATTTCAGCCAGTATCTGTTTGGGAGAGAGAAAGTGATATTAGAATCTGACAATAAGCCACTTCAAAGCATCTTTCTCAAACCGCTTCTAACTGCTCCAGAGCGTTTATGTCACTTCATTTGCAGAGATATCATTTGGAAATGAAGACCTGAATACTTTAAAGATTATATGTGCAATGCATGTGTAGGGACTGACAAAATTGGAACAGACTAGACTGTTCAAGTGTGATAGTTTTCTTTATGGACGATTTATGTGGTGTAACTTGCAAACAAAAAGGGGGATGTTTGGATAAATCCCTTTGTAAACTGTGGCTTCCCATATTCATGTGACCTCTGATGTCATCATATATAAATAAAGGTTTGAGGGCAGTAACCATTTCACACACCACATGGAACATTGTTTAAAATTCAAATTACTCCAAATATGAACAACATGAATTTCCTGAAGCTTGGGAAACTGACCGGTGAAACGGAGGTGACTTTGAGCAGCAGATCAGGTGGGGATTTAAACTTGTCATTGTCCCATCTGAATAAAACCTCAGTTATTGCAGTTGCTGTCTCAGTTCCCCTGGTAAACATTTGACAGAGATTTCTAGTGTGGGAAAAGCATTCTTCATCCTCAGAGGCTTTCAAACTGACGACATCAGTGTGGGATGTGTAGCCTCAGATGTGTTTGACAACAGATCAGAAGAGGAAGACCCACAGCATCCAAGGCAGCGATGACGTGCAGTGGTGGGATCAGCACATGCAAATGAGAGAGGGACACAGGAGAGGAGGAGTAATTTTCTTCTAGCTCTCCTCCTCTGTAGGTAGATTTGGGGTGGTTAGAATTAGATTTTAACTAAAGGAGTCATTTTTTGTATCCTGCATTATTGTATCACTGTATTACGATTAATTCAAAGCCTTGAATAAGCCTTGATTGAGTTATGTCATTAATATGTTATGTTATCAACAGTCTTTGTAATCGATTTGATTGATGTATTTTTTATTTATCCATATAATAATCAAACAACAGGAATGATTAAAAACAAAAACAGAATTACCTGGAAAAACTCAGCAGGTCTGGCAGCATCGGCGGAGAAGAAAAGAGTTGACGTTTCGAGTCCTCATGACCCTTCGACAGAACTTGAGTTCGAGTCCAAGAAATAGTTGAAATATAAGCTGGTTTAAGGTGTGTGTGTGGGGGGCGGAGAGATAGAGAGAGAGAGAGGTGGAGGGGGGGTGTGGTTGTAGGGACAAACAAGCAGTGATAGAAGCAGATCATCAAAAGATGTCAACGACAATAGTACAATAGAACACATAGTTGTTAAAGTTAAAGTTGGTGATATTATCTAAACGAATGTGCTAATTAAGAATGGATGGTAGGGCACTCAAGGTATAGCTCTAGTGGGGGGTTTTTTTTTTAAATGGAAATAGGTGGGAAAAGGAAAATCTTTATAATTTATTGGAAAAAAAAGGAAGGGGGAAACAGAAAGGGGGTGGGGATGGGGGTGGGAGCTCACGACCTAAAGTTGTTGAATTCAATATTCAGTCCGGAAGGCTGTAAAGTGCCTAGTCGGAAGATGAGGTGTTGTTCCTCCAGTTTGCGTTGGGCTTCACTGGAACAATGCAGCAAGCCATGGACAGACATGTGGGCAAGAGAGCAGGGTGGAGTGTTGAAATGGCAAGCGACAGGGAGGTTTGGGTCATTCTTGCGGACAGACCGCAGGTGTTCTGCAAAGCGGTCGCCCAGTTTACGTTTGGTCTCTCCAATGTAGAGGAGACCACATTGGGAGCAACGAATGCAGTAGACTAAGTTGGGGGAAATGCAAGTGAAATGCTGCTTCACTTGAAAGGAGTGTTTGGGTCCTTGGACGGTGAGGAGAGAGGAAGTGAAGGGGCAGGTGTTGCATCTTTTGCGTGGGCATGGGGTGGTGCCATAGGAGGGGGTTGAGGAGTAGGGGGTGATGGAGGAGTGGACCAGGGTGTCCCGGAGGGAGCGATCCCTACGGAATGCCGATAAGGGGGGTGAAGGGAAGATGTGTTTGGTGGTGGCATCATGCTGGAGTTGGCGGAAATGGCGGAGGATGATCCTTTGAATGCGGAGGCTGGTGGGGTGATAAGTGAGGACAAGGGGGACCCTATCATGTTTCTGGGAGGGAGGAGAAGGCGTGAGGGCGGATGCGCGGGAGATGGGCCGAACACGGTTGAGGGCCCTCATTGATTTTGAGTAATGTAACTTTTAAGCTCTCAATTTTGCAAATGTAAGCAGTTTTCAGTTAAAGTATGAGGACATTGCAAGAAAACCCCATGAGACGGGAACACCAAGACACTGAGGTATCTAGTCCTAATGAAAAGGGCTTTGTTCAAAATCAGATTAAACCTGGTAAAGAAGCCATTGTTCTTCATGAGTGATGCATTGCTGTTCTTTTGAACTGGGTGTCATCAACTGGAAGATGTAATTAAAAACCAATTAAATCAGCTCAGTGACAGTCTGGACCAATGATCTGGCCTGACAATCAGAAAAGAACAGAAATATGAAGACTTGCAAAATCTGAAGGGTTGCAAGGAAAAGGCTGAAGCCTTAAGAAGGCACTAAAACAAATTTCAATAAATGTGTCTCCAGGTATGGCAGCCGAATTGCTCTGGTGCTGGAGTAACAACCCAGAGATTGAGGGTTTAAATCCAACCACGGAAAGTTACATACATAGAATTACAGTGCAGAAACAGGCCATTCAGCCCAATTGGTCCATGCTGGGGTTTATGCTTCACCAGAGCCCCCTCTCACCTCTCTTCATCTCACCCTGTCAGCATATCCTCTTCCTTTCCCCCTCAGTTTTCTCTTAAAGACACCTATGCTATTTACCTCACCCACCCCAAGTAGTGAAATGAATGTAAAAATGAAATTTGTGAATGGAATCAAAATTAAGATATGAAAACTTTCAGGTTGTCCTAAAAACACAAGTATTGTCCTTCAGGAAAGGGAACCTGCTACAACTGCCTGAGGGACACATTGATGGAGAAAGTACACCAGCCCACAGTGATATTGACCAATATATTGTGTAGTGGACTCTTACTGTAGGCTCCTGAGTGTTTTAATGAAAAGGAACACACTATGTTGCAAATCAAGTAGTTTGGGTTAAGTGTAAAAATTAATTTATTGTGAGTTATAAATCTATACAGAAGATTGAAAGAACATTGGACAAGCAAGAATTCAGCTAACATCAAAATTTGACTCAACCAAAAGAACAAAGCATTTGACAGCAACTCAGTCTTAACTAGAATGTGAAATTAATCTTGGAAGACTGTAAGCTGAACATATCACACCGTATTACATCGAAGTATGATGGTTTGAGGGAACTCAGGTCTGTAGAGACTCACCTTCACTCCTCACCATACTCCAGATAGTAGTCCTTCCAGACAGGAGAGTACAAACATTACCAATGGTATTAGGCAAATACCCATCATCTGAAGCGGATCTGTCTATAATTTACATCACCAACCCATGCCCACTCCTGAGAGCTGGCTGACTTTACTAACACACAGACAGAAGTTTCCTTAAAATCCAACCACGGAAGTTACATACTTAGAATTACAGTACATAAACAGGCCATTCGGCCCAATTATGCTTCTCACGGGCCTCCTCTCATCCCTCTTTATCTCACCTTATCAACATACCCTTCTGTTCCTTCCCTCCCACATGTGCTTATTTAGTTTCCAGCAAGAGGCCAGCAGAGCGTCAGGTGAGGGGTGAGGGATCATTCCCAAAGTAAAGCCCACAGTCACAGACTGACAATCCTAATACAGGGTCACACATGGAGCAGAGTGTTATTTCCTGGGTCCCAGACACACTTGCAAGCACTCGGTCAATCTCCCCTCTCGCTATGTTCTGTGTACCTATTCCCTCATCCCTTTTCCCTGTGCCCCTCTCTCCTGTGCATGTGCTGATCCCACCACTGCACATCATCACTACCTTGGATGCTGTGGGTCTTCCTCTTCTGATCTGCTGTCAAATACCTCCAGTTACACATCCCACACTGGTCATCGTTTGAAAGCCTCCAAGGATGAAGAACACTATTTCCACACTAGAAATCTCTGTCAAACGTTTACAAGGGGAAAATCAGACAGCCGCTGCAATAAGTGAGGTTTTATTCAGATGGGACAATGAAGTTTAAATCCCCACCTGATCTGCTGCTCAAAGTCGCCTCCATTTCGCCGGTCAGTTTCCCAAGCTTCAGGAAACTCAGGTTACTCCAGAAATATTTGGATTGGCTGTGAGAGACGTCAATCAGAGAGCTCACCCACTCTGCTCATTCTCTCCTCTTCCTCTTCCACAACTGGTTCACTTCCTGTAGGGACTGAAAACCAAGTGAGGAGATGGTCAGTGAAGGAACAAAATTCGTATAGATAGTATCCCTACCCTGAGTTTTGTTGATGGGTTATTAGAACAGAACGTCCTGTTGAAGAGTCATACGGACTCGAAACTTTAACTGTATTCCTCTCCACAGATGCTGTCAGACCTGCTGAGTTTTTCCAGGTATTTTTGTTTCTGTCTCTGTTCATTTAGCCAGATTCTACAAGGCCGTGATGTGCTGTCCCAGGGGCCTTATTTCAACAAAATTCCCTTGTTTGAGCAGATTTGGCAGAAACTGCACTTTCTTACACAGACACATATACATTGATTATACATTAACATGTAAATGAAAATGCAGTCTTTCTGATATGACTTTCGATTACACCGTTTCATCAATTATAACTGAATGAAGGTTCACATTACTTTTACAATCATTTATTCCATGATTGGCTGCGACAGAATACAGTAATTTGTTGAATAATTAATATGGGTACAAAATGACTTCCTCTGCCACATGTTAGTGTTAAAATGGCTTCCTTGTCCTTCTGGTTACTAAAGTGAATATAGTATAAAAAATGTCAAGCTGGACTAAAATCTCCAGGCCGACCTACACATGTCACACTGGAAGGGTTTGTCTCTAATGTGGGTTCACTGATGTTTCAGGAGGTCCGACAACTGTGTGAAGGCTTCATTACAGAACTCACACCAAGATGGTTTCTCCCCCGTGTGAGTGTGTTGATCATTCAGGAGATACATTAACTGTGTGAAAGCCTTGTCACACACCTCACACCTGAATGATTTCTCACCGCCTTGGACCCTCTGGTACATCAGATATCGGAGGACTGGGTGAAAGGCTTGTCACAAACACTGCACATGAAGTGTTTGTCTCCTGTGTAAATCCTTTGGTGACCCAGGAAGGTTGAAGATGTAAAAGAAGCTTCATCACAGACATCACATCTGAAGCTTTACTCATCTTTATGGATCCTCTGATGGTGCAGGAGTTTGGAAGACCTCGAGAAAGATTTGTCACACATCTCACACATGAACAGTTTCTCATTCCTATGAATGCTCTGATGTCTCAGGAGGCTTGAAAATGTCATGAAAGCTTCATCACAAACCAGACACGAAGAGTTTCTCCCCTGTGTGGATCTTGTGATGAAGCAGGAGGTTTGATGACCTTGAGAAACATTTGTCGCACACCTCCCATGTGAATGGTTTCTCCCTTGTGTGAATGCGTTGGTGTACGCGGAGATGCAATGACTGTGAAAATGATTTGTCACATATCTTGCAGGTAAATGGTTTCTCCCCTGTGTGAATTCTCTGATGGAGTAATTTTGATAACTCCAATAAAGCTTTATCACAAATCTTGCAAGTGAAGGGTTTTCCTGTTATGACTGATGCAGTTGGTATAGCTGAGCTATTTAAAAATTCCAGAGGGAAAATTTAAACAACTGTCATAACCTATCATTTTAAGTTATGTTTGAGGTGCAACTCTAAATTCAGGAATCAGCTGCCTTTTGATCTCACATTGCTTCTGCTCTGCACACTCAAAAACTACTGAAGTTATACCTACCATTGCCCATTAAATGTAAATTCTTATTGTATCACCAACCTCTGAACAGAACCTCTCTAACAATAAAACCCCTTTCATAGTACAAATTTTATTAGTAATATAAACATTTTGTTTGGTATCTGCTAGGTAGGTGTCAGTTTTCACCTCAGTTCTTGAATGTTCTATTCAAAAAACGGAAATGCACGCTCTCTCTTACACTATCAAATCTAGTATACATCAAAGGACACAGGCTTTAATCCAATTAAGATACATCCACAGACTAAACCTCTATTTTAAAAGGAAAATATTTTCCAAAATGTTATATACATTAATGGCTTCATGACATTACCCTGTGTGAATGCTTGGTGTGTGTGGACATTCGATGACTTCAAGAATGATTTGCGACACAACTCACAAGTGAACGGTTTCTCCCTGGTGTGAACGCATTGGTGTACACGGAGCTCTGCTGAATCTAAGAATGATTTGTTGCACACCTCACGTGAATGGCTTAGCCTTGTGTGGCCTGTCTGGTGGACCAGGAGCCTTGAGAAGCTTATGAAAACTTTATCACACAGCTCACACTTGAACAACTTCTCCCCAGTGTGAATGTGCCAGTGTCGAACGAGCGTTGATGACTGCGAAAATAATCTGTCACACACCTCCCACCTGAATGGTTTCTTCACGGTGCGAATGTGCTGGTGAGTGCAGAAGGTCAATAAGTCAGAGAATGATTTATCACGAACATCGCAGATGAATGGTTTCTCCCCTGAGTGAATGCGTTGGTGTCTGAGGAAGGTTGATAAATCAGAGAATGATTTATCACACACGTTGCAGGTGAATGGTTTCTTCTCTGTGTGAATCCTCTGGTGTGTCAGGATACTGAAAGATTGAGTGAATGCCATCTCACAATACTCTTACCTGAATGGTTTCTCCCCTGTGTGAATCACCTGGTGTCTCAGGAGACTCGTCGATGTCATGAAACTTCTATCACACGTCTCACACTTGAAGGGTTTTTCTTCCACGTAGCTGTTCGTGTGTTAACAGTGGTTGTAAATGATGCACCTCGCTTGTTAGGAGATGTTACAAGCCTGTGAAGCCCCCCTCACACTTGAACAACCTCTCACTTTTTTTTGCAAAAATATACTTTATTCATAAATCTTCAAAAACATTTCGAACATTTTAAATCACCATTACAAAAATACAAACAGGTTCAACTTTTACAAACTGAAACACAAGGTGTATCAGAAAAAACAATGAATATTTCAATCATTGGCAGACATACATTTTAATCTGTACAAACTGAGGGGCTCTTGACAGTTCCCAGCCCCTCAGTGCACTGTGGCAGAAAGGTCTTAGGCAGTGACCCTTCCCCATTGCGCCTTTGCGGCGGCTGCCCCAAGCTTAACTGTGTCCCTCAGCACGTAGTCCTGGACCTTGGAAAGTGCTAGTCTGCTACACTCGGTCGGGGACAACTCTTTGCGCTGGAAAACCAACAAGTTTCGGACAGACCAAAGAGCGTCTTTCACCGAGTTGATGATCCTCCAGCTGCAGTTGATGTTTGTCTCGGTGTGTCCCCCTGGGAACAGCCCGTAGAGCACAGAGTCCTCTGTCACAGAACTGCTCGGGATGAACCTCGACAGCAACCACTGCATCCCTCTCCAGACCTTCTTTGCAAAGACACAATCTAGAAGGAGGTGAACAACGGTCTCTTCCCCACCACAGCCTCCTCGAGGGCAACGTGCAGAGGGGGTGAGACTCCTGGCGTGTAGGAAGGATCTTCCAGGGAGGGCCTTTCTCACCACCAGCCAAGCTAAATCTTGGTGTTTGTTGGAAAGTTCTGGTGATGAGGCATTCTGCCAAATTACTTTGTCAGTCTGCTCAGGGAACCATCCCGCAGAATCCACCCTCTCCTTTTCCCTCAGGGCCTTTAAGATGTTACGTGCCGACCACTGCCTGACGGACTTGTGGTCGAAGGTGTTTCTCTGCATAAATTTTCCCACGAGGGACAGATGGTACAGCACGGTCCAACTACTTGGAGCGTTCCGCGGCATCGTGGCCAGACCCATCCTTCGCAACACCGGGGACAGGTAGAACCTCAGCATGTAGTGACACTTGGTGTTTGCATACTGAGGGTCTATGCACCGCTTGATGCAGCTGCACACAAAGGTGGCCATCAGTATGAGGGCGATGTTGGGCACGTTTTTTCCCCCTTTATCTAGAGGCTTGTACATCGTGTCCCTGCGGACACGATCCATTTTCGACCTCCAGATAAAGCGGAAGATGGCTCGGGTGATCGCCACCACACAGGAGTGTGGAATGGGCCAGACCTGCGCCACGTACAGCAACAGCGAGAGTGCCTCACACCTGATGACCAGGTTCTTACCTGCAATGGAGAGGGAGCGTCGCTCCCACATGCCCAGTTTCCTTTTCACCATAGACACTCGCTCCTTCCAGTTTCTAACGCGTGCCCTGGTCCCTCCGAACCATATCCCCAGCACCTTCAGGCCATCAGCCCTGACAGTGAAGGGGACAAAGCATCGGTCAGCCCAGTTCCCAAAGAACATGGCCTCGCTCTTCCCACGATTTACCTTGGCTCCCGAGGCCAGTTCAAACTGGTCGCAGATGTGGATCAGTCTGCGCACTGACAGCGGATCCGAGCAGAAGATGGCGACATCGTCCATGTACAGGGAGGCTTTGATCTGAGTGCCTCCACTTCATGGGATCGTCACTCCTCTTATGCCCGGATCCTTCCTGATGGACTCAGCAAAGGGTTCCATGCAACACACGAAAAGAACAGGCGAGAGAGGGCAGCCCTGCTTGACTCCAGATTTAATAGGAAAGCTATCTGATTCCCACCCATTGATTGAGACTGCACTACTGATGTTAGTATAGTCATCCAGGGATTAAAAAGAGGGGTTCCGTGAGGTTTTGTTGTGAGTCAGATTGTGGAGACTCCAGAGCACGAACCACCTGTCAATGTGCACAATTGGGTTTGAGATTGAGACCAGAGAGCTGAGAGGGTGAATGTGACTTACACTTGAACAGACAGGAATGAGTCATGGTTCATGAGGCCCAACCTTCTCTGTGTTGAGCAATGCTGCAAAGGGACTGTCTTCCCACAGTTGTGTAGTTGTTCCTTGGAAGATGGTCAGGATCAGTCTGCTGTGCCTATCCTCTCTGTATTCTCTGGTGTACAGGAAAAGGAAACATGATTTCCTTCACCCCCCTCTCCTCCTTTGCTGAAGGGGCTGACTCCTCAGTTAGAGACCGTTCCACAGTGAGTGTCAGTCTGCTATTCCCCTGTGTGGGGAATCAGATACAAGTCCTTTCTTTTTCGTTATTTGACTGTCACACACTCTGTTTCCAGCAGGGACACTGGATAGTGACCAGGAGCAGACAACGTGGCTACTTTCTTTCTTCCACCCAGCTCCCATCTTCCCAGGCACCGTGAGGTTAATGGAAAAGACAGTCAGGCAGAGTGTTAACAGGCTATCAATTCACTTCAGCTTGGAGTATGTGTTTAATAAATAAATAAAAAATACTCAGGAGAACTGTTAAATCAATGGAGATTTTAAAATTTCTCCCCATGCACTTATGTGAAGAAAACATACTGGGCAGAAAGTGCTAGAAGCTGAGGAAAATATTGCTTCAGTGTAGCTGATTGAAGGATTCTGGTTTATCCTGGGAAATTAGATACACTGCACTCACTCAGACTGCACATCCCAAATTCAGCTATCAGCCACAGCACTGGGCAAAACTATCAAATCCAAGCTCAGGCTTTTGGGAAATGCCAAAGCCTTCAGGTAAAATCTTTAAAGATATTATTAAAAGACATTTTAATAAATATTTCCCCACGTTTGGCAGCCAAATTGCTATGGTGCTAGATTAACAATCCAGAGATTGCGAGTTCAAATCCAACCACTGAAAGTTACATACATAGAATTACAGTGCAGAAACAGGCCATTCAGCCCAATTGGTCCATGCTGGTGTTTATGCTTCACACAAGCCTCCTCTTACCCATCTTCATCTCATCCTATTTGCATCAACTACTCCATGTTGTGAAGGTAAATTTAATAAATTTTGGAATTTGCAGAATAGAATTAAAATAAAAACATAAAAACTTTCAAATTGTCCTAAAAACCAAAATATTGTCCTTCAGGGAAGGGAACCTGCTCTAACTGCCTGGTCTGGTCTACGTGACTCCAGTCCCAAACAACATGGTTGACTCTGAACTGGCCGAGCAAACAATGATGAACAACCACTACAAATAACAATAAGAGGAAAATCAGATCGATCTGGACAATCCCAGCATTGTGTCAGAATAAGATTAATGTGATCTCAGCCCAGTGAAATCTGTAAAGTCTCTCTTACCAAGGTCTGAGGACAAGTACCCAAGTGAGGAGAGCTGCCCCACAGACTGGTCAAGTAGCAGTGATACTCACTGAATCGTATCAATCTGGAAACATCCCAGACTCCTCGATCACCATCCCTGGGTATATCCCATCCCACTGGCAGGTGGGGAAGTCTCAATATTGACTCCATGGAGGCTCATGGCTTCAGATCAAACAAGTTAAAGAAAAACTACCACTCCCCTCCCAAGTGATGAATGACACCATGTTAATCATCACTAGGGAAGTAGACCAAGGACAGATCCTAAAACTGGGTATCCATGAGGTGCAGTGAGCCATCAGCAGCAGTAAGATTGTATTCCAACACAATCTCACTGTCCAGCACACCCCTTATTCTGTAATTATCATCAACACACTAAATAGGCATTTCAGGAACAACATTGGGTATAGTTTAGAGTCCAGGCTAAACACTAAGAGTAGCAGGTAACAATGAGCTAAATAGCCCCACAACCAACAGATCAGAGCAAAGCTCTGTCGTCCTATCACCTCTTGTTGAGAATTGTGAACAACCAGTCCAGTAACAGGGCAAGGTGGCTCCATTCTCAACCATGTTGGAGTCCAGCTCATGAGTGCAAGGCCCAAATGTTAAAGTATCTTAAGCTAAAAATAGTGAGTGGATAATCAAACCTGGCCTCCTCCTGAGGTGCTGGAAGAACTCCCCTCCAGACCACTCAAATCCTCCCCACTATCGAGAAGGCTCAAGTCAGGAGTGTGATGGAATATTCACCACTCACATGGATGGGAACATCTACAACACTGAAGAGTCCGGACAGGATCAGGAACACAGCCAGTCCCCTAATCACAGCTGCTACTATTAGACTCAATACCACCAGGACACTATCCAGAGATCATACATCACAAGAATCTTCCTTCACTCACTGGATATTCAGTCCTGCACATTTGTGTGGATATTATGGGATACAATCTGTATAAACTCCGCTCCTTCACTTATAGGATAGTCAAACTGCCTGAACATTAGTGTGGATATTATGTGATATAATTGTTATAAATTCTGATCCTTCACTCACCGGGGATGTGGGCTTCACTGGCTGGACCAGCATTTATTGTTCATCCCTAGTTGCCCTTGAGAAGGTGGTGGTGAGCTGCCTTCTTGAACTGGTGCAGTCCATGTGATGTAAGTACACCCACAGTGCTGTTGGGAAGGGAGCTCCAGGACTTTTACCCAGCAACAAACACATCTGAGCCTACACATCCCAAACTGATGTTGTCATTTTGAAAGCCTCCGAGGATGAAGAATGCTATTCCCACACTGGAAATTTCTGTCAAACATTTACCGGGGAACTGAGGCAGCAGCTGCAATAAGTGAGGTTTCATTCAGATGGGACAATGACAAGTTTAAATCCCCACCTGATCTGCTGCTCAAAGTCACCTTCATTTACATCGGTCAGTTTCAGAAGCTTCAGGAAACTCATGTTACTCCAGAAGTATTTGGATTGATTGTGAGAGATGTCAATCAGAAAGCCCACCCACTCTGCCCATTCTCTCCTCTTCCTCTTCCACAGCTGGTTCACTTCCTGTAGGGACTGAAAACCAAGTGAGGAGATGGTGAGTGAAGGGACAGAATTTATAATAATTACATCACATAATATCCACACTAATGTTCAGGCAGTCTGACTATCCTGTGGGGAATCAGGTGTGGAAATGCCCCTTATGCTGTGTGAGAAGGTCCAGCTGAGAGAGCTGTTTACTGGGTGCTTTGTGCTGAACTGTTTGACTGGAGCTGTGTGTTGGATATTGAGTGTGTTTATTGGAAACATTTCCCTTCTGATTTACAGGCTGAGTTTTGTTGCTGGGTCATTACTGAATATGAGAAGGTGAGGTGTAATTATCTGGGAGGTTCAGAGTGTCTGAGGATTCTTACTGATTTCCTATTGTTGAGTTCTGTGTATGTATGTTGGGAGCTGGTTATTATCCTGTGGACTGTGAATGGTCGGTTCTGTCTGTGTTGGGATCTGGATGTTTCCTGTCTTTTCAAATCCCTCAGAGACCTTCCATCCCCCTGTCTCTGTAACCTACTCAGAAAAGAACAAAAAGACATATTTATATAGAGCCATTCCAGACCACTGGATGCCCCACAGCGCTTAACAGCTAATGAAGTACTTTTGAAGTGTGGTCACTGTTGTAATGTAGGAAACGTGGCAGCCAATGTGTGCACAGCAAGCTCCCAGAAACAGCAATGTGATAATGACAAGATAATCTGTTTTTTAGTGGTGTTGATTGAGGGATTAATGTTAGTCAGGACATCAGGGAGAACTCCCCTGTACTTCAAAATAGTCCCATGGGATCTTTTACACCCACCTTAGAGAGAGCAGAAAGGGCCTCATTTGAGATCTCATCTGAAAGACGGCACCTCTGACAGAGCAGCCCTGCCACACTCCTTTTGTGCTGTACTATTCTATGATCCTGTATGATTCTATGAAGAATTCTCCATTACCATACCTGGCTCTCACTGTCACTTTCCACTGTTGGTCAGGAACGGGGACACTGTGCATAAGAAGAGGTACAAGCTCCACTCACAGGAGAGACCAGTGACGTCCTGCCTCAGCTCATCTGCTGCTGAAACCCTCATCCAGACCTTTGTAGGGTCTAGAATCAACTATCCCAATGCTCTCCTAGCTGCTCTCATATCTTGCACTGTAAACTTGAGCTCCTCCAAAACTCTGCTGCCCACATCCAAACTGACACCAAGACCCATTCCCCAATCACCCCTGTGCTCGCTGATCTACATTAGCTCCTGCTCAAGCAACACCTCAATTTTAAAATTCTCATCCTTGTTTTCAAATCCCTCCATGGCCTTTCTCTTCCCTATCTCTGTCATTTTCTCCAGTCTTACAACCCTCCAAATACCTGCGCTCCTCTAATTCCAAACTCCTTAGCATCCCTGATTTAAATCACTCTGCCATTGATGGCTGTGTCCTCAGCTGCCTGGTTCCTAAACCCTGGAATTCCCTCCCTAAACCTCTCCATGTCTCTACCTATCTCTCCTCCTGTAAGACGCTCCTTAAAATCTGCCTCTTTAACCACATTTTGGGTCATATGAACTAATATTACCTGATGTGCCTCAGTGTCAAATCATGTTAACACTCTTGCAAGGCACCCTGGGACATTGAACTACTTTAAAGGTGCTATAAAATGCAATTTGTTGATGTATATTGCTGTTGTATTCTCCTTAGCTTCCAGCACTTCCTGTCCAGTGTGTTTTCTTCAAATAATTTTGAAAGATATACAAATAGTCGTTTGGTTGTCTGGAATTTGCTGAAAAAGAGACGTGTCTAAGCTTCTCATCTTTCACTATTCAGGACACTTGCAAGAAGATCAATATAAGGGGAAGACAACAATTTATACTTCGTGAAGAGAGTGCAGATTGGTTGGCAAGTGACATTGCCATGGAGAATGCACCACTGATGATGACTGACAGTTAACTGCCAAGCATTATTTGAATTTTAAACCAGGCAGCTTGACCTTGATTGGTCAAGGCATTACCCTGAGGAATGAGTCAGCGACTGGCTGTCACTTATTTTCTTTAGCTGAATCAGGCACTATGCATGTACACATTCTTTCTGTCTGCAAAGAACAGGGCCCTGTGCACTAATAAATGTAGCTTCTGGTACACGCAAATACGCCACACTGTGAGCCTGACTGACAATCTTAAATTAATTGTCAGCATAATTCTTATCATATTGAGGATTATTCAGCAAATGTTATCCGATCGTGGAATCATATCTAATGTTGGACACTGTGTTTTGAGTTTTGCAAGCACAGGCTGGTTGGGTACAGTCTGTATCCTGCCCATTGCAAACAGCAGCTGGGACAATCCGCCAGCCTTTGGGACATGCGGCCTGTATACCTAGCATCACACTAGCGCTGAAATTCTTATACCACATTACTCATTTGTGTGATAGGCAGAATGTCTTTTCGGCTTGACGGCATCATCTTGTTAGTGGAGAATACCACTCGTGTTGCTACTGCATAGTAGCAGCATGAGACAGCCAGCTTCACCTGTTGCTCAAACCTTTGAGATACCTTGCCCTTCTAGGGTAATCTGCGGTAGACTGGGCACTTTTCAGGGCTGAAAGTGATAGCCTTAGGCCCATTCATGAGTTTGCACGATGTACAGCACGAAATGATCTGATCAGTGTAGCCATGATCCTGCAGGATGCCTTTGATGCATCCTATTTCAGCATCAAGCTTGCTTGGTGAGCAACACCAATGCTATTCACCACTAACTGGATGCTGCCGTCAAGCCAAAAAGACGGACTGCTAGTCGCACAAATGAGTAATGTGGTATATGGATTTCAGTGCCAGTGTGATGCTTGGTATGCAGGCCGCATATCCCAAAGGCTGGTGGATTGTATCAAACAGCATGTCCCAGCTGCTGTTTGCAATGGGCAGAATACAGACCGTACCGAACCAGCCTGTGCTTGCAAAATTCAAAACACAGTGTCCAACATTAGATATGATTCTGCGATTGGATAACATTTGCTAAATAATCCTCAATGTGCTAAGAATTATGCTGACAACCAATTTAAGATTGTCAGTTGGGCTCACAATGTGGTGCATTTGCATGTACTGGAAGCTACATATATTAATACACAGGGCCCTGTTCTTTACAGACAGAAAGAACATGTACACACGTTTCAGCTAAAGAAAATAAGCGACAGCCATTTGCTGACTCACTGCTCAGGGTAATGCATTGACCAATCAGCATCAAGCTGCCTGGTTTAAATTTCAAACAATGCTTGGCAGTTAACTGTCAGTCACCATCACTGATGCATTCTCCACGGCAATGCCACTTGCCAGCCAATCAGCACTCTCTTCACATATAGTTTAAATTGTTGTTTTTTCCCGCTTATATTGGTTTCTTGTGAGTGTCCTGTTGAGTGCAAGATGACAAGCTTAGACATGTCTCTTTTTTTCAGCAATACTCAAGTGAGGTTTTATCCAGATGGGACAATTGACAAGTTTAAATCCCCACCTGATCTGCTACTCAAAGTCACCTCCGTTTCACCGGTCGGTTTCCCAAGCTTCAGGAAACTCATGTTACTCCAGAAATATTTGGATTGGCTGTGAGAGACGTCAATCAGAGAGCCCACCCACTCTGCCCATTCGCTCCTCTTCCTCTTCCACAGCTGGTTCGCTTCCTGTAGGGACTGAAAACCTAGTGAGGAGACGGTGAGCGAAGGAACAAAATTCGTATAGATAGTATCCCTACCCTGAGTTTTGTTGATGGGTTATTACTGAAGATGAGATGGTGAGGTGATTCTTACTGATCTGTGTGAGGGTGCATGTGTGTGTGTGTGTGTCGCCCTTGCAGATTATTATTCTGTGGGCTGTGAATGGTCAGTTCTGTCGGTTCCCAATCCCCCATCTCTGTTACATTCTCGTTAAAAAAAAAAGAAATATTTACACCAAACCTTTTACAACTACCAGATTCCCAAAGAACTTTACAGTCAATAATGTACTTTTGAAGAATAGCCACTCGTAATGTAGGAAAGATAGCAGCAGTGTGTGCACAGCAAGCTCCCACAAACAGCAATGTGATACTGACCAGATAATCCACTTTTTTAGTTGATGTTCATTGAGGGATCACCAGGGATAACTTCCCTGTCCTTCTTCACAATAGTACCATGGGATCCTTCACACCCACCTGAGAGCAGAAGCCTCTGTTTAACATCCCATCTGAAAGACGGCACCTCTGACAGTGCAGCACCCCCCCCACTACTGCCATGGAGTGTCAGCCTCAGGGCTCAAGACCTGGAGTGGGACTTGAACCCACAACCTTCTGACTCAGAGGTGAGAGTGTTACATCCTGAGTCAAGGTTGACAATGAACTCAGCCCTACGACCCTCTAAGATCTCTACACTCCTCCAATTTTGATCTCTTGAGCATCCCCAATTTTAATCATTCCATCATTGGTGGCTGTGCCTTTGGCTGCCTGGGCCTGAAGCTCTGGAATTCCTTCTCTAAACCTCTCCATCTCTCTACTTCTCTTTCTCCTGTAAGACAATCCTTAAAATCTTCCTCATTAACCATGTTTTTGGTCATATGTACTTATATTAACTTCTGTGCCTCAGTGTCAAACATTGTAAACACTCTTACAAAGCACCTTGGGATATTGTGGTTGTTGTCTATTGTTGTTGTGTAAAAAGTCAGCAAGTGACCGGGTGTTCAGTCGGAGCAGCGTAATTCCCCTCATGGTTCACTATCCTACTGACTCTCACTGTGAAGCTGTCTCCCAGTGAGGGGGCAGACTCATTGTAAAGGGAGATTGGGTTATAACCTAAAACTGGCAGCAGAGCAGGGTAGGATCGGCTGCACACTAGTTCAAACTCAGTATGTCAAGGAGCACTGAAGGCTGCAACTTCAGACTGCAGTTCCCTCCCTGCATGGATGGGGAAGGGGTTTGGGGTTGGGGTTGAGGGCAGTTCCTGATCTCAGCTCAGATAGACAGGAGGCAATGGGCAGACAGGCAAATGGCAGAGATGGGGGCCAATGCTGCTTCTGACATGTCTATCCACTGGTTTGATGATAATCATCAAATGAGGGCTGTGCCGGGCTGTGAGATTGTGGTGGAATACAATCATGCTGCTGCTGATGGCTCACTGCATCTCATGGATACCCAGTTTTGGACCGGTCCTTGGTCTACTTCCCTAGTGATGATTAATATGGTGAAATACTCATTCATCAGTTTGGAGGAGAGAACTTGTTTGACCTGAAGCCATGAGACTCCATGGAGTCAATATTGACTCTTTCCCACCTGTCAGTGAGATGGGACATACCCAGGGATGGTGACGGAGGAGTATGGGATGTTTCCAGATTGTTACGATTCAGTGAGTATCACTGCTACTTGACCAGTCTGTGGGGCAGCTCTCCTCATTCGGGTACTTGTTCTGACTTGTTAAGAGGGACTTTACAGATTTCACTGGGCTGAGATCACTTTAATCTTATTCTGACACAATGCCAGGATTGTCCAGATCTATCTGATTTTCCTCGTTATTGGACTTTGTAGTGATTGTTTATCATTGTTTGCTTGGCCACTTCAGAGGGCAGTTCAGAGTCAACCATGTTGTGTGGGACTGGAGTGACATGTAGGCCACACCAGGTAGTTGTAGCAGGTTCCCTTCCCTGAAGGACAATATTTGGGTTTTTAGGACAATATCATCTTTGAAGATTTTACCTGAAGGCCACACCCTTTCCCAAAAGCCTGGGCTTGGATTTGATAGTTTTGCCCAGTGCTGTGACTGATAGCTGAATTTGGGATGTGCAGTCTGAGTGAGTGCAGTGTATCTAATTTCTCAGGATAAACCAGAACCCTTCAATCAGCTACACTGAAGCAATCTTTTCCTTAGCTTTTAGCACCTCCTGTGCAGTATGTTTTCTTCAAATAATTGTAGAAAACAAGGGGAGAAATTTCGAAATCTCCAAAGAATTAGCATTTCCCCTGTGATTTTAATGTTAAACACATACTGTCAGGGTCAAACTGGTCTTTGCCAGCACGACTCAAGCTCATATTGAATTGAGACCCCGTTTTACACTCCGCTCGACTGTCTTTTCCATTGACCTCACGGTGCTTGGGAAGATGGGGGTCTGGGCAGAGGAAAGAAAGTAGCCACATTGTCTGCTCCTGGTCACTATCCAGTGTCCCTGCTGGAAACAGAGGGTGTGTGACAGTCAAGTGAGGAAAAAGAAAGGACTTACATCTGATCCCCCACACAGGGGAATAGCAGACTGACACTCACTGTGGAACAGTCTCTATCTGAGGAGTCAGCCCCTTCAGCAAAGGAGGAGAGGGAGTTGGAGGAAATCATGTTTCCTTTTCCTGTCTTACAGAAGGATTGCACCGTACTACACCAGAGAATGCAGAGACGATAGACACCAAAGATAGATCCTGACCATCACCCAAGGAACAACTGCACAACCGCGGGAAGATGTCCAGTCCCATCACAGCATTGCTCAACACAGAGAAGGTTGGGCAGTGAAACCATCATCTGGAAATCGGTTGGGTCAGGGGAGCTTTGACATATCATCAGATCTGAAACTGGTCAGTGGTGAGGAACCTTCGATCAGAACCAACCTTTCTGAAAGTTTGGCTGAGTGATAGGTCAGGGTGAGGCTGGGAAGAAGTGTGAGTGTGTTCCAAGTGCGGGGAGAGCTTCAAACATTCATCGAACCTCATGAACCACTGACTCATTCCTACAGGTAAGAGGCTGAGGCTACAAGTGTGAGGAGGGCTCCATAGGCTCATAAGATCTCCTAACATGCAACATGCATCTTGCATCTGTTAAAACTGTACAACTGCTAAACAAAGGCAGCCACATGGAAGAGAAACCATTCAAGTGTGAGGTATGTGACAAATTATTCTCGCAGTCGTCGATCCTTCGTGTACACCAACGCTTTCACACGGGGGAGAAGCTGTACACCTGTGAGGTGTGTGGCAAAGCCTTCACACAGTCATCGAGCCTCTTGGTCCATCAGAAAATCCACACAGGTGAGAAACCCTTTAAGTGTGAGGTTTGTGATAAAGCTTTTGCAACATCTACGAGGCTCCTTACCCACCAGAGGATTCACACAGGGGAGAAACCCTTCCGGTGTGAGATTTGTGAGAAGGCTTTCATGCAGTCCTCTGATCTCCTGACACACCAGAGGATTCACACTGGGGAGAGACCCTTCAAGTGTAATGTGTGTGACCGAGCGTTCACACAGTCATCGACCCTCGTGGAACACCGACGCATTCACACGGGGGAGAAACCACTCGTATGCGAAGTGTGCGACAAATCATTCTCTCGGTCATGGACCCTCCGCCAACACCAACGCCTTCACACTGGGGAGAAACCATTCACCTGTGAGGTGTGTAAAAAAGGCTTTGCACAATTATCAGGTCTGTTATATCACCGGCGCATTCACCTAAGAGAAAATCCATTCAAACATGAGGTGTGTGACCAAGCGTTAACACAGTAAACGACACTGATGAAAAAGTAACGCATTCACACTAAGTTAAAGCTGTTTAAGTGTGAAAGCTGTTCACAAGGTCGACATCCTCTCTGATAAACAAGACAATTCACACAGGGGAGTAACCCTTCAATGGTGAGATTTATGATAAAGTTCTACTGAAGACTTCAAAACTCCTAGGACATGAGCGGATCCACACTGGAGAGAAACCTTTCAGGTGCAAGGTGTGTGAAGGCTTTCACATAATCAGTGTATCTCCTGATCCATCAATGCACTCACACGGGGGAGAAGCCCCATCAGTGTGAGTTCTGCAATTAAGCCTTCACACAGTTGTCGTACCTCCTGGGATATCAACTAAACTGCACAGGAGACAAACCCTTGTAATGTGCCAGAATCATTTCATCCGCTCCTCTCGCCATACACCAATGTCTCCACATGGGATAGACACCCTTCCAGAGAGACGCCTGGCACAGCGGATTTCCTTGCTCCTCCTCCTCTCTCTCAAACAGCAACATTGTATGGGCTAAGAGCCATTATGTGTGCTCCATGTAGACACAGAGTTTCAGACATCTCTTTGAGATTCGGCAGTGAATCATCTCTCTGTCAAATGTCAGTAAGTTCTCCATCCTCCAACCAGAGACACTTTGTAGATTCCACCTCATTCCCAACACACTGCCAGGTCGTCCCTCTGTGGATAGTATATGGTTAACCTTTCTGACCTGCCAGTACAGCCCTGTGTAAGTAGTTATATCAGTAACCACCTCTGTATCTCTTTCTGTTTTCAGGAATGGTGAGAATCTATAACCTTTCTGCTGAGGCATTAACAGGTCTGAGCATCTCACCAAACCTCACCAATCCACATGGGGAGGAAGCTGATCAAGAGCTGACAGGCTCTGGTAACACAGGCCGTGTACACATAAACTGCACACTGTCCAGTGTAGGACCACCACAAGTGATTGACAGACTGTAACTCTGGCATGGAGCAGTTCAATTCCTCCACGTGTTGGACGGGCAGTTTGATCCTCAGCTACAATTGGGAGAAGTGAATGGTTCCTGCACTACAATCATTGAACATGGAATGATACAGCACAGGAGGCCATTCAGGCTATCATGTGTGTGTTTGCACTCTGAAGAGAAATCCAATTAGTCTCACTCTTTCCCAAAGCCATGCAAATGTTTCCCCTTCAAGTGTTTATCCAACTTTCTTTTGAAAGTTCCTATCGAATCCTTTTCAGGCAGTGTATTCCCGACCACAATAGCTCTCTGTGTAAAAATTTCCTTATCTCACCTCTGGTCTTTTTGCTAAGTACCTTAATCTGTCCCCTTTGGTTACTGATCCTTCTGTCTCTGGAAATGGTCTCTCCTTATTTACACCAGGACTCAAAGTCATTTCTTTTTGAGGGCTCTTTTTGGGATTTTCTCAGGGGCTATATTTTGATTAGAGTGTGGCGGTGCGGCAGGGGGAGCTACATATTGGCTTTCAGGGGCTCCTCCCTGGTAAAGCAAATCGAAAGATTTAAGTTCAAAACCAAACTGTTTTCGATGCAGGGATTTGTAAACTCGTTCTACATGTCCATTCAAGGATATGAAAGAAATGAGAGAGTCGGTGCTGGACAGGCGGCCAACAACAAAGCAGTTTTCCTTCATTCACCTTCTCACTGCGCCCCCCCCCCCCAACCCACCACACACACACACACACCCCCCCCACCCCATCGTCCTCCTCCGGTGGCTGATATTAAAGCAAACTCAAGGTCTGGAAGTTCTGGATCGACTGGACTCCCAACTTTTTTTGCATATCAAAACTTTTTATTAAAACAAGAAAATACACGCACAATGACAGCCAATAAAAGCTTGTATACAGACACTTCTGTAGCAGAGACAGTTAAAGAAAAATCTAAGAGGAATAGAAAAAACTGGATTTCACTCACAATATTTTTTCTTCCTCTTATTCACAAACTAATTTACTGGACAAATATAAAAGAGGAAGAAAGTCAAGGAAAGGTTTTAACTTTTTTCTTTGGTTATTGTTCTTCCAGCAGTTGTTTGTAAACTTGAAAGCCAGGCCCAAGAGAAGAACTTTAGAAGGAAAAATAAAGAACATTTTATAAAAAAAAGAGTTGGGAAATCATATACACATAAATAAAATAAACTGAAGTGTGAAAGTGAGAAATGTCTGTTTTCCACAGCATCTCTCTCTCTTTTACCCAGAGCGCCTCCTCCTCCCGCCAATCCCCCTCTCCTTCCTCAGTGTCTCTCTCCTCTCTCTCTCCCCTTCCCTCTCACATTCCTTCATACTCACTCACTCACACTCCTCCCTCTCTCTCCCCCTCCCCCCTCTCACACACTCTCTCTCCTGGTCACATTCCCTCTCTTTCAAGGGAGGTGCTGGCACTGGACCAGCATTCCAGAGACTCAGGTTAATGCTCTGGGGACCTGGATTCAAATCCCACCATGCAAATGATAGAATCTGAATTCAATAAAAACCTGGAATTAATCTGATGATGACCATGAAACCCATTGCCTATTGCTGTAAAAACCCATCTGATTCACTAATGTTCATTCAGGAAATCTGCTGTCCTTACCAGGTCTGGCCTACATGTGACTCCAGACCCACAGCAATGTGGTTGACTCTTAAAATGCTGGGGACTCATAAAATGCTGGCCTAGCCAGCAATGCCCACATCCCATGAATGAATAAAAGAAAAATCACAGTCTTAGCTGGAGCTGCATTGGATCCTCCACCATCTTGTCCTCCTCCAGATGTGCCGATGATGGTATCTCGGTCCCAATTCTATTTTCTATTGAAATAGGAGGGTTGTTGTAACTGGGAGAGGGGTTAGGATGGGAAAGGGAGTGTTTATTTATAAATAATTTTAAAAAGACCCACCTCAGTGCATCCTCGCTGGCTGCTGCCAGAAACAGCCCCCTCCCTCCATCAATAAAAATCACACAACTCAAAAAGGATTTTAAAAAATAAATAATTCCAAAGGGAGGGAAAGAAGTGTCAACTATCCATTGACTCCTGAATATGAAGTTCTGCTCCAAAGAAAATTGTTTACATCTCTTTCTCTTTTCAACCCACGTTTTTTTTTTGTTTAATTCTTACCCCAAACATAAATTCTGTTTCTCCCGTGCTCCAGCTCCTCCAATCACAGATTCTGTCTCTCCTGTGCTCCAGCTCCTCCAATCACAGATTCTTTCTCTCCTGTGCTCCAGCTCCTCCAATCACAGATTCTGTCTCTCCCGTGCTCCAACTCCTCTAATCACAGATTCCATCTCTCCCATGCTCCAGCTCCTCCAATCATAGATTCTCTCTCTCCCGTGCTCCAGCTCCTCCAATCTCAGATTCTGTCTCTCCCATGCTCCAGCTCCTCCAATCTCAGATTCTGTCTCTCCCATGTGCTCCAGCTCCTCCACTCACAGATTCTGTCTCTCCTGTGCTCCAGATCCTCCAATCAAAGATTCCATCTCTCCCGTGCTCCAGCTCCTCCAATCTCAGATTCTGTCTCTCTCGTGCTCCAGCTCCTCCAATCACAGATTCCATCTCTCCCATGCTCCAGCTCCTCCAATCACAGATTCCACCTCTCCCATGCTCCAGCTCCTCCAATCACAGATTCCATTTATCCCGTGCTCCAGCTCCTCCAATCACTGATTCTGTCTTTTCCATGCTTCAGCTCCTCCAATCACAGATATTGCACCCTAACCCTTTACTAAATTCTTTGTTACTGCCTTTGATTCTTTGAAGTTGTGATATTTCAAGGGCAAAAGCACTGCTGCAGTCTTGTGTTTTCAACCCTACTTCCCACTTTAAGCAAAAACCCAAACATCCTCAATCCCACTGATTTAAGTACAACCATCTGAAAATCGCCAGTATTGAGGGAAGGTTGCATTGTCAGAGGAATGGCACTGAGGAAGCGCTGCACTGTCAGAGGGATGGCACTGAGGGAGGGTTGCATTGTCAGAGGGATGTCACTGAGGAAGCGCTGCACTGTCAGATGGGTGGCACTGAGGGAGGGTTGCACTGTCAGAGGAATGGCTACACCATCAGAGGGATGGCACTGAGGAAGCGCTGCACTGTCAGATGGGTGGCACTGAGGGAGGGTTGCACTGTCAGAGGAATGGCTACACCCTCAGAGGGATGGCACTGAGGGAGGGCTGCACTGTCAGAGGGATGGCACTGGAGGAGGAGCTAGAGTGCAGGACACCACCATCTATATCAAATACATTAGATAGTGAGTGATGGAGCAGAATTTTGACAAACTGTGTCCCATAATGACTACACTAATGCTCTGGACTAAATATCCAGTGAGTGAATTGCTGAGTTTATAGAGATTGTATCCCATAATATCAAATTTAATATCTAGTGTGAAGGAATATTCTTGTGATGTAATGTTGCTGGATAATGTACTTTTTATTCTTTCATGTGATGTGGGCGTCATTGGCAAGGCCAGCATTTGTTACACATCCCTAATTGCCCTTGAACTGAGTGCTCTGCTGGGCCATTTCAGAGGGCAATTAAGAATCAACCACATTGCTGTGGGTCTGGAGTCACATATAGGCCAACCCAGGAACGGCAACAGATTTCCTTCCCGAAGGGGAAAGGCATTTGTGAATCCGATTAGTTTTGACAACAATCGATGGCAGTTTCATGGTCACCATTACTGAGACTAGCTTTAACTTAGATTATTAATTGAATTGCAATTCCACCAGCTGCCATAGTGAGATTTGAGCTCATGTCCCCAGAGCATTAGCCTGGACCTCTGGATTACTAGTCCAGTGACAATACACTATTCTACCTTCTCCCACTGGTGGTGGAGGGAGTGAGTTTTGAGTCCAATGGTAGCAGCTCTGATTAGGTGACCGGCTGTGTTCCTGATCCTGTCAGGAGTCTTCAGTGTTGTAGATGCTCCCATCCGTGTGAGTGGTGGATATTCCATCACTCTCCTGACTTGAGCTTTCTCGATAGTGGGGAGGATTTGAGGGGTATGGAGGGGAGTTCTCCCAGCATCTCAGGAGGAGTCCAGGTTTGATCATCCACTCGCTATTTTTAGCTGAAGACTCTTTAACATTGTGTCTTACACTCGTGTGCTGGGCTCCAACGTGGTTGAGAATGGAGGTGTTCATGGAGCCACCATCTCCTGTTACTTGACAGCTTGTCCACAATTCTCGACAAAATGTGGTAGGACTAGAGAGCTTTCCTCTGATCTATTTGTTCTGGGGCTGTTTAGCTGTTTCTTTTCTGCTACTCAGTGTTTAGCCTGCATGTCAGCCTTCTGTAGTACCTTCACTAGGTTTAAACCTGGACTGTAAAAGTATACCCAGTGCTGCTTCTGACACACACTGTAATTCTATGTATGGAACTTTCCATGGTTCGATTTGAGCTCTCAATCACTGGGTTGTTCATCCAGCACCATAACAATTTGGCTGTCATAGCTGGAGGCACATTTATTGAAATGTCTTTTAATGTCTTCTTTAAAGATTTTACCTGAAGGCCTCGGCCTTTCCCAAAAGCCTGGGCTTGGATTTGATGGTTTTGCCCAGTGCTGTGGCTGATAGCTGAATTTGGGATGTGCAGTCTGAGTGAGGGTAGTATATCTAATTTCCCAGGATAAACCAGAATTCTTCAATCAGCTACACTGAAGCTATATTTTCCTTAGCTCCTAGCACTTGCTGCCCAGTGTGTTTGCTTCAAATAAACAAGGGGAGAAATTTTAAAATCTCCATTGAATTAATATTTCTCCCGAGTGTTTTTTAGATTAACCACATACTCTAAGGATAAAACTGGTCATTGCCATCACGACTCAAGCTCATAGTGAATTGATAGCCCATTTCACACTCTGCCCGAATGTCTTTTCGATTGCCCTCACGGTGCCTGGGACGATGGGGGGGCCTGGGCGGAGGAAAGAAAGTAGCCACATTGTCTGCTCCTGGTCACTATCCAGTGTCCCTGCTGGAAACAGAGGGTGTGTGACAGTCAAGTGAAGGAAAAAGGAGTTGCATTAGATTCCCCTCCCAGGGGAACAGCAGACTGGCACTCACAGTGGAACAGTCTCTAAC
Source organism: Carcharodon carcharias (assembly GCF_017639515.1). NCBI lineage: Eukaryota > Metazoa > Chordata > Chondrichthyes > Lamniformes > Lamnidae > Carcharodon > Carcharodon carcharias. The sequence continues at coordinate 72,108,796 of NC_054485.1, forward strand.
TGAGGAGTCAACCCCTGCAGCAAAGGATGAAAGGGAGTCGAAGAAAACCATGTTTCCTTTTCCTGTTTTACAGAAGGATTGCACCGTACTACACCAGAGAATACAGAGAGGATAGACACCACAGATAGATCCTGACCATCATCCAAAGAACAACTGCACAACCGCGGGAAGATGTCCAGTCCCATCACAGCATTGCTCAACACAGAGAAGGTTGGGCAGTGAAACCATCACCTGGAAATCAATAGGGTCAGGGGAGCTTTGACATATCATCAGACCTGAAACTGGTCAGTGGTGTGGAGCCTTCCATCAGAACCGACATTTCCGAAGGTTCGGCTGTGGGCAATCAGACAGGGTGAGGCTGGGAAGTGGGCTCCATGTGTGGTGAGAACTTCAATCCTTTATCGAGCCTCATGAACCGCTGACTGTACAAGTGAGGCTGTTCAAGTGTGAGGAGGGCTCCACAGGCACGTAAGACCTAACACAGAAGGTGCATCTGTTACAAGCGCTGTTAACACAAGAGCAGCTACATGGATGAGAACCAATTCAAGTGTGAGGTGTGCGACAAATCATTCTCATGTTTATCTCAATTCTGTGTGCACCAACACATTCACACATGGGAGAAACCATTCAAGTGCGACATTTGTGATAAAGCTTACTTGACATCTTCAAGCCTCCTTAGACACCAGAAGAACCACACAGGGGAGAAACCAATCAAGTGTATGGTGGGTGACAGAACCTTCACACGAATTTCAGACAATCCACACAGGACAGAAAGCTTTCAAATGCGATGTTCGTAATAAAGCTTTTGTGGCATCTTCGAATCTCCTTAGACACCGGAGGAATCACACAGGGGAAAAACCCTTCAGTTGTGCAGTTTGTGAGATAGTTTTCACCCAGTTCTCTGACCTCTGATGCACCAGAGGATTCACAAAGAAGAGAAACATTCGCATGCAAGGTGTGCAATAAATCATTCTCATGGTCATCAGCCCTCCTCAGACACCAACTCATTCATACTGGGGAGAAACTGTTCGCTTGCGAGGTATGTGACAAATCATTCTCAGACTCATTGACCCACCACAAACACCAAAGGATTCACACAGGGGAGAAACCGAGGTGTGTGAGTTGTGTGACCGAGAGTTCACACGGTCAGCAAGCCTCCGCATAGACCAGCCTATTGACATTAGGGAATAACCCAATTGTGAGGTTTGTGGTAAAGCTTTCCTGATACCTTTGACCCTCCAGGACACAAGAGGGAACGCTTCAGGTCTGATGATTGTGACGAAGCTTTCACCCAATCCTCCCATCTACTGAAGGACTAGAGGATCCATATTGGTGAGAAACCATTCAGCTGTGAGGTGTTTGACAAGGCTTTCACACAATCAGCATATCTCCTGGTCCACCGACACACTCACACAGGGGAGAAACCCTATCAGTGTGAGTTCTGTAATAAAGTCTTCACACAGTTGTCAAACCTCCAGGAACATTAGTGAACATACACAGGAGACAAACCTTCCAGTGTGACGTGTGCCAGGATTGTTTCACCTACTCCTCCTCTCTCAGCATACATCGACGTCTCCAATGGACTTGGAGCCGGGTCATCTGCTTCCGTTGCACAGAGAGTTGTCTGTGTTGTTTACCCTCCAGTGCTCACACAGGGGAGCTGTCATTCCAAAGCACTGTCTGTCTCAGCAGTGTCTGTCTCGAACCTCTCCAACCATCAGCCCAATTGTTTCAAGAAGGTCAGTTTAACCTTTGACTAGGTCACCAAACATCACTAAAAGACATCAATATGCATAGAAGCTTCTACTTATGCACAGATGCCACTGTGTCTCTGGGAAGATTTCTTCCATCCTAGGAAGTAGGCAATTCAGGACAATGAGAGTCAGGATTGTCCCTGGTCTGGACAAGAGGGAAATACCTCGATAGTTTCCACAGTGTGATTTATCTCCCTTCTGGAAGATAGTTACGATTGTCACATTCCTGAAGTCGGGGAGAGTTCTTTTTCCTCCCAAATCCATAGGATAAGTTAATGGAGTCTTGATGTGAGCAGAAGTCCACCAGCTTTGAAGACCTCAGCTGGAATACCATTGGGGCCACAGGCTTTGTTGTTTTTCATCTGTTTGATTGTTTGTTGCAGCTCTCCCATCGATGGTCACTCACCCATGGATTCTACCATGGGCACTGGGGGATAGACTGGAGGGCATCAACTGTCACTGTGCATTAATAGCTGAGGAGTTGTTCAAAATGTTCTTTCCAGCACTAACAGATGGTATTGTCTTCCTTAAGAAGTGAAACCCCATTCTGTGAATGAAAAGGAATTTTGTCCATTTGACCTCAGTTTGGCTCTGGGGAGTTCAGAAAAGATTCACACATCATGTTGATAGGATCTCTCAGGCTTTCTCTTCCCATCACATCCTTTATCTTCTGGATTTGTCTTTGAGTGTCTGTCTTGAGTGGCTGAAATGCTGCCTTCTTGATGTGACCTTGGGTTGTTCTGCCAAGCAGTGATGGCTGATTGTTTTTGTTCCAGAAGGTCATATATTTGAATGTCATGCTCGTTGAGCCAGTCCTGGTGATGATGATCTTGACCCCAGTCGTTTGGGGCACAGGAGTTTAGTACAGCTGACTTTGTTTGATCCTGCTGAACGAGAACTAACTTTGATGTATTAAAATGTTCAGGATTGATTGTGGAACTCCTCTCTTTGGTCGGACTGTTTTAGGGCTGAGACATTGATCTTCTTCCTCTTGGACTTTTGGACCTTGTGATATCTTGGTGCTGGCTGGATGTTCGTCACTAATCGAACAAGTCAATGATCTGTCCAGCAGATATCAGTCCCCCACATGGATCGAGTGATACAGACATCACTTAGAACTTGGACTTGGCTTTAGACTTTCCAGAGGAACCTCCGACATGGCCTTTGTTACCAGACAAATCTATTTACAATTTACCTGACAGTGACTATTCACCTCATCAAAGATCAACTGCCCTCTGGTGTCAGTATTAAATACCATCTCGATGGGAAACTCATTTACCTCGGTCACCTCTGTGCCAAAACTAAACTGACCACCATAGATACACATGATCTACAGTTTGCAGATGACTGCAGTGTCATTGTCCACTCTGTAACAGATTTGCAAACCACTCTTGATCTCTTCAATTGAATGATGGAAATGAGCTCCATCCTGTGCCACCAAAGTTTGGTGCCATTTCTGACGATTGGAACTGGGAGCCATTCTAAAGCACAGGACTTTTAAAGAAACTTCTGTCTGTGGTATTCTGACTTTTTCCTGATGTGAGCGTGTGTATGTTAGTAAAGTGAGCCAGCTCTCAGGAGTGGGTATGGGGTAGAATCAGACTCTGCTTTAGTTGGTGATGTGAATTATAGACAGATCCTCTTCAGGTGATGGGTGTTTGACTAGTACCATGGGGAATGTTTGTACTCTCCTGTCTGGGAGGACTACTATCCGGAGTATGGTGAGCGAGTGAGGGTGAGTCTCTACAGACCTGAGTTCCCTCAGCCCATCATACCTTGATGTAATAATGCTGTGATATGTTCACCTTATACTCTTCCAAGATCCATTTCATGTTCAAGGAAAGTTCGTGTCATTTTGAAATGATTGTGTCATTTCGGTTGATTCAATGTTTACTATTGGCTGAATATTGTGTTTTTATTTGTCTGATGTTTTACCAATCTTCTGTATTGATTGATAACACAATAAATTCTGTTTTTTAGCTTAACGCAAACTACCTGATTTGTCAGCAAGGTGTGTTCCTATTCACTGAAACACTCAGGAGCCTACAGTAAGAGTCCTGTACACAATATATTGGTCAATATCACTGTGGATTGGTATACTTTCTCCATCAATGGGTTTATATTTTCCGATTCACAGGAAGCATAACATTTCCCAAAGAAAGACCATAAGATGTGGGAACAGGAGTAGGTCATTTGGCCCATCGAGTCTGCTCCACCGTTCAATGAGATTATGACTGATCTGATCATCCTCAACTCCACTTTCCTGCCTTTTTCCCATAACCCTTGATCCCCTTACTGATTAAAACCTGTCCATCTCAGCCTTGAGTATTCTTAACCACCCAGCCTCTACAGCCCTCTGCAATAAAGAATTCCATAGATTCACTATCCTTTTGAGAGAAGAAATTCGTCCTTATCTCTCTAATAAATAGGTGACCCTTTACTCTGAGATTATGCCCTCTGTTCCGAGACTCCCCTACAAGGGGAAACAACCTCTCAGCATCTACCCTCTCAAGCCCGCTAAGAACCTTATATATTTTAATAAAGTCGCCTCTCATTCTTTTAAACGCCAGTGAGTACAGGCCCAACCCACTCAACCTCCCCTCATTAGAAAATCCCTCCATACTTGGGGATCAACCTAGTGAACCTTCTCCGGACTGCTTCCAATGCCAGTATATCTTTCCTTAGATAAGGGGACCAAAATTGTTCATAGTATTCTCGGTGTGGTCTAACCAGTGCCTTAAATAGCTTTAGCAAGACTTCCCTATTTTTATACTCCATTCCCTTTGAAATAAAGGCCAACATTCCATTTGCCTTCCCTATTACCTGCTGAACTTGTATGTTAGCTTTTTGGGCTTCATGCATGAGGACCCCCAAATCCCTCTGTGATGCAGCTTTCTGCAGTATTTCTCCATTTAAATAACATTCAGCTCCTCTATCTTCCTGACAAAATACATGACCTCACATTGTCCCACATCATATTCCATCTGGGGAGGCGGCGGTGTCGTGGTATTGTCACTGGACTAGTATTCCAGAGACCCAGGGTAGTGCTCTGGGGACCTGAGTTCGAAACCCACCACAGCAGATGGTGGAATTTAAGCTCCATAAATATCTGGAATTAAAAGTCTGATGGTTGTTGATTGTCATAAAAACCCATCTGGTTCCTTTAATCTGCAATCCTCACCTGGTCTGGCCTACATGTGACTCCAGACCCACAGCAATTTGGTTGACTCTTAAAAATGCCCTCTGAACAAGGCAATAAATGCTAGCCATCCTTACCACTTGCCTTTCCACCTGTTTGTGTCATCCGCAAACTTAGCAATAGTATATTCACTTAGCTTATCCAAGCCATCATTTTATATATAAATAATTGTGACCCCCAGCACTGATCCCTGTGTCACTGCACTAGTTACAGGTTGCCCCCCTTATCCCAACTCTCTGTCTTCTATTAGTTAGCCGATCTTCTATCCATGCTAATATATTACCCCCAACACCATGGGCTCTTATCTTACTAAGTAGCCTTATGTGCGGTACCTTATCGAATGCTTTTTGGAAATCCAAATATATTACATCTACTGGTTCCCTTTTATCTATCCTGCTTGTTACCTCCTCAAAAATTTCTAATCAATTTGTCAGACATGATTTTCCCTTCCTAAAGCCATGCTGACTCTGCTTGATTATACTATGCATTTCTGAATGCTCTGCTATTACATCCTTTATAATAGATCCCAACATTTTCCCAATGACAGATGTTAAGCTAACTGGCTCATAGTTACCTGTTTTTTGTCTCCCTTTTTGAATAAGGGTGTTACATTGGCAGTTTTCCAATCTTCTGGTACTTTTCCAGAATCTAAAGATTCTTGGAGGATTACTATTAGTGCATCCATTATTTGTATAGCTACTTCCTTTATTATCCTAGGATGCAACCCATCAGGCCTGAGGACTTACTGGCCTTTAGGCCCATTAGTTTCCCTAGTGATAGTTATTGTATTTATTTCCTCCATCCCTTTTTTCCCTTTGATTATTTAGTACTTTTGGAATGCTATTAGTGTCTTCTACCATGAAGACTGAAGCAAAGTATTTATTCAACTCCTCTGCCATTTCCTGGTTCCCCATTATTATTTCCCCAGCCTCATTCTCCAAGGGGCCGAAGTTCACTTTTTATATATTTAAATAAGCTCTTACTATCCGTTTTTATATTACTTGCTAGTTTACCCTCAAAGTTTATTTTCTCCCTCTTTACTTTTTTTGGTCATTTTTGTTGGTGTTTAAAACTTTCCCAATCCTCTGGTTTACCACTAATCTCTGCCACATAGTAGGTTTTTTCTTTCAATTTGATACTATACTTAATTTCCTTGGTTAACCATGGCTAGTTTATCCCCTTCCTAGGATCCTTCTTTCTCACTGAGATATATCTTTGTCGTGAGTGATGAACTATTAAACGTCTGCCATTGTTCATCAGCTGTCTTTTCTGTTAAACTCTTTTCCCTGTCCACTCCAGCCAACTCTGCTCTCATTCCTTTGTAATAACCCTTATTTAAGTTAAGCACAATTGTTTCCGACCCAAGTTTCTCACTGTCAAACTGAATGCTAAATTCTACCATGTTATGGTCATTGTTTCCTATAGGATCTTTTACTCCAAGATCATTTATTAAACCCACCTCATTACACATTTTCAGATCCAAAATAGCCTGATCCCTGGTTGGATGCACAACATATTGTTCTAGGAAAATGTCCCGAATACATTCGTGGTTACAAGGAAATCAAAGCTGGGAACTAATTATTCAGGGGTATTTGAATTTTCGAAAGGACAGGCAGGAAGCAAAGTGTGGTGGGGTAGCCTGGTTAGTCTTGAGATGGCATAAGTACGATAGCAAGAAATTATCTTGGATCGGAAGATGTAGAATCCATATGTGCTGAGGTAAGAAATAACAAGGGGAAGAAGACACTGGTGGGAGTAGTCTATCAGCCCCGTAACAGTAGCTATGCTGTAGGGTAGAGAATAAATCGGGAGAAAATGAAGGCATGTAAAAAAGGCAGTACATTAATCATGAGTTATTTTAATCTTCATGTAGATTGGGAAAATCAAATTGACAGAGGTAGACACAAGCAAGAATTCATAGGAAACTGATCATAACGCGATGCTGTCAACAGTTTACTTATCCTGTCCCTGATCACAGACCAAATTTGAATTACCTAATCTGAGGGGTGTGACCGCCTCCTGGAGCAAAGTGTCCAAGTAACTTTTCCCCTCCCTATGTGGTGCAATGTCTGCAGCTCAGGCTCCAGCTCCTTAACTCGGACCTGAAGTTCCTCAAGCTGCAAACACTTGGTACAGATGTGTTCACTCTGGATCACCTTAGTGTCCAGCAGATTCCACATGCTGCAGCAGCAACGCATAACATTTCCCAAAGAAAGACTTGCACTTATATATCAAGTTTCATGAACAAAAGGCATCTGAAAGCAATTTATAGCTAATGAAATACTTTTTGAAGTGTGGTCAGTGTTGTAAGAAATGTGGCAGCTAATTTGCGCACAGTGTGACAATCCTGTTAGGTATCATTCATGATTGAAGAGAAATCCGATCACCCAGAACTCTGTCATTAGATTTCACATTTTTTAACAAAAACAAACTTTATTATATAAAAAAGAAATAAACAAAGCAAGCACTATGAACTTAACACAATAGTTTATCATTACTGATACTATAGACTTAGTTCTACTTACTTCCACCAAAGATTTCCCTTATATATTACAAGAATCTTGACTCGTCACTTCTTTAGGGGCTAAGGCAAAGGTATGCCACAGCCCTTCAGAATTCACCTTAGTTTTCCTCAGTGATCCAGCTATTCTCCATTCATAGCTTTTTTAGCTGAGCGACCCTCCAACTTTTCTTTAACATCTCATAACTAGGGATACCTCAGAGTCATATGGACTCGAAATGTTAACTCTGTCTTTCTCTCCACAGACACTGTTAGACCTGCTGAGCTTTTTCAGCAATTTTTGTTTTTGTTTTTGTCTCAGATCTTTGTTGGTTTGCTGGCAGATACCCAACTGCCTTCGCACAGCTTCCAAGCTAACTCCACTGACTGCTTTCTGCCACGAGGCTCTGTTAGGACCACTGTAGATTTCTTGGTCTAACTTCAAACTAGGTAAGTCTTCCAGCTGCTTTTCCATCACAACATCCCAACTGAGCCTGACCTCCACCTGCATTCTGCGCAGTAAATGATAAAGTTAGTATTTTCTCTCTTTAAAGTGCAGGCCTGATGAACGATCATCTTCTGTTGGCTCTCTCAATTCAATGAGATTCCATCTAAACCAAAACAAAACTGCAGCTGCGTTCTATGAGCAAACACCCCACTAAATTAAACAAAAGAAACTTCTACCCAACTCTTTGATTCCGTACATCCTATATTACTAATGGATACAAATGCCCTCTCTCCAGACTTCCTGGGTCCATGAACAATCCTCCCATGTTCACTAAGCTGCTTTCAGCTTCCTTTCATCTGGAATCTACAGACACAAGTTACATTTTTTATTGAAATAAGGGTGGATCTTTTGGTTCCATTACAAACTTAAAGCTGACCTATTGTTTATTGTTTTCACGCCCCTACCCCTGACATTGTAAGACAAACATACATTAGCTTTTTACTGTAATAAACTCAAAGTTTGTTTGAATTGCATTTACATCAGAGTTATTAACAGTTTCTTAAACAGATGACCTCATTTATGTACAGTGACTTTAACTTCTAAAGCTAAAAGTTATGTTCTAAACTACATAAATTATAAACTAGATTTTCATGACATCAAATTCCCACAAACAGCAATGTGATAATGGCCAACTAATCTGTTTTTGTGATATTGATTGTGGGATCCATACTGGCCAGAAGATCAGGGGGATAACCCCCCTGTTCTTTGATGACGTAGTGGCATGGGATCTTTTACGACCAATTCTGGAAGGATTATTTCATGAACATGGATTAAAGTTGTTGTCAAGTCCACACTAAAAATTCCTAAGGTTCTGCACTTACTGTACAAATATGCTCCCTACCCCCACCATCACCACTTATTGAAACAGAAATGTGTTATAAAATGAGCTAAGAAATTATCCTCTTTACACACTGCACTGATCATGAAACAAATCAAATCATAGTCCTTACATAAAACTGCTTCAATTGGTTGCACACAATTTTTAAAATACTTACTTTAGTAATATTCTTTGTAATTGAAAGGATCAGGAATTTCAAATGTAAGTTATATCAAAAGTAAATTGAACTTTTGAAATCTTTAACGCTGGTTTATGAAACATCACCCAGGAAACTGGTACCAACCACAGAAATGACCACGGCCCCAGATGGGAATAATGAAAGTGGTGAGTTTATGCCGATTGCGCCTGTTTGAGGTGCCTTTTCAAATTACACTCAGGGTTTTTGGGTTCAAGCACCAACAGTCAGTCATGTTCATGACTTTAGTCTACATGCTGTGGTCAGCAGTTATTTCAGCAAACTACAGGCCCACAGACAATAGTTTATTTCAACTGTGTCATATAAACAGGAGAAATAGTTAAAATAGTTAAAATAGTTTAATGCAGTCATAATTACATTATTACCTCAATAATATTGTCCAGAGTTTCTGCTTTATTTTTCTTTCATTATGCATTTACAGATGTGGGAATCGCTGGCTAGGCCAGTTTTTATTGCCCTTCCTTAACTGCCCTTGAGAAGGTGGTGGTGAGTTGCCTTCCTCAACTGCTGGAGTCCATGTTGTGTAGGTACACCCACAGTGCTGTTGAGGAAAGAGTTCCAGGATTTTGACCCAGCGACAGTGAAGGAACGGCGATATATTTCCAAGTCAGGATGGTGAGTAGCCATATAACTGCTACCCTTGTCCTTCATGATAGTAGCAATTGAGGGTTTGGAAGGTTTTTTTTTATTCATTCATGGGGTGTGGGCTTCACTGACTGGGCCAGCATTTATTGCCCATCCCTCGTTGCCCTTGAGAAGGTAGTAATGAGCTGCCTTCTTGGACCACTGTGGGTATAGGGAGTTCCAGGATTTTGACCCAGTGACAGTGAAGGAATGGCGATATATTTCCAAGCCAGGATGGTGAGTGACTTGGAGGGAACTTCCAGGTGTTGATGTTCCCATCTATCTGCTGCCCTTGTCCTTCTAGATGGTAGTGGTCATGGGTTTGGAAGATGCTTTTGCAGGAGCCTTGGTGAATTCCTGATGTGCATCTTGTAGATGGTACACACTGCTGCTACAGTACGTCAGTGGTGGAGGGAGTGAATGTTTGTGGATGTGGTGCCATTCAAGCAGGCTGCTTTGTCCTAGATGGTGTAAAGCTTCTTGAGTGTTGTGGGAGCTGCACTCATCCAGGCAAGTGGGGAGCATTCCATCACACTCCTGACATGTGCCTTTAGATGGTGGACAGGCTTTGGGGAGTCAGAAGGTGAGTTACTCGCTGCATGATTCCTAGCCTCTGACCTATTCTTTTGGCCACAGTATTTGTATGACTAGTCCAGTTCAGTTTCTGGTCAATGGTAGCCCCCAGGATGTTGATAGTGGGAGATTCAGCAATTGTAATGCCATTGAAAGTCATGGGGCGATGGTTAGATTCTCTCTCTGTTGGAGATGGTCATTGTTTGACACTTGTGGTGTGAATGTTACTTGCCACTTGTCAGTCCAAGCCTGGATAGTGTCCAAGTCTTGCTGCATTTGGAGATGGACTGCTTCAGTATCTGAGGAGTTGCGAATGGTGCTGAATATTTTGCAATCATCAGCAAAAATTCTCACTTCTGACCTTATGATGGAAGGAGGGTCATTGATGAAGCAGCTGAAGATGGTTGGGCCCAGGACACTACCCAGAGGAACTGGTGAACTTTTTTTCTATCCCTCTTATCTTTATAATACTAGAAGAGGGGAGAGAGAGGGAGGGGAATAGAGACAGATAGAAAAGAGGTAAGACGACGAGAATTGGGGCGAGGAGGAGAGAGAGAGGTTACAGAAAAGAGGTGATGAAATGGTGGAGGTGAGATTGGAGAGAGAGAGAAAGAGGTAGGAGGACAATGCAAGAGAAGGAATATGAAGGGATGGGAGAAAGAGACACAGAAATTAGGAGATCAGAGAGGTAGGAAAGAAGACAAGGAGGAAAGAGAGGGATGGTAGGGAGGAAAGGAGAGATAGAAGCTGGAGGAGAGCAGAGAAGAGTAAATTTCTCTCTCCCTCCTGTGCTGCTCTCTCCTGTCCCCCCTCCCTCCTGTGCCTCTCTTTCCTGTGCCTCTTCCTCCAGTGCCACTCTCTCCTGTCCCCCTCCCTCCTGTGCTAATCTCTCCTCTCCCCCTCTCTCCTGTACCGCTCTTTCCTATCTCCCTCCCTCCTGTGCTAATCTCTTCTGTCTCCCTCTCTCCTGTGCAGGTCTCTCCGATCCCCCAACCTCCTGTGCTGCTCTCTCCTGCCTCATCAGGTGGTTGAGTAGCTTCTTCAAGTGCACGTAGATGTCTGCAGTTGTAATGATAGTTCTGGTTGTTCAAGTGAGCTGACTTTTGTTGAGTGTGTTGAATGTTTGCACTCTGAGTGGGTCTCCAATTCTCAGCTCTGGCAACAAATTGGCAGGTTTATCAAAGTGAAATTTGTCTTTCTGTTGTTTCACTTTGACCTTGTCACTCACTCCCTGTTAATACTTCTGGCCTCAGTAGTTTTTTAGCTGTTGGAAAAGTCGTCTGGGTGCAGCGTGACATTAGCCACTGGACTGGGTAACTTTCCATGCCTTCAGTAGGTGTGTTTCTCCACTCTAAGATTGCCTTTTACACAATTTTCACCACTGCCTCAGCCTTTCCATTTGACTGGGGATAGTGTGGAGATGATGTAAGGTGCTGATTTTCCCAATCATTTATCAAGTGTCTGAATTCTTCACTCGTGAATTGAGGGTCATTGCCACTCATCACAATGTCAGGAATGCCATGACGACTGACGTGTGCTTTCAGACGTTGCACAATCTCACTGGTAGTCATTGACGTCAGCTGGTCTAACTCCCAGTAGACTGAATAGTAGTCAACTGTGACGAGATAATCAGTTCCAGTGAGAGTGAAGAGGTCTCCTCCAAACTTCATCCGTGGTCTGTCTGGGATGTCATGAATCATGAGCAGCTCTTTATCTTGCTAAGCTTGATGTTCATTATAAACACTGCACTGGCTGATGTGGTCCTTAACCTCATTGCTCATGTTTGGCCAGTAAAGCACTTCTCTTCCCTCCCACAGACTAGACTCGATTCCTTGATGGTTTGTGTGGATGTGCTTCAGCATCTCTTTTCTCATCTCTTTAGAGATAGTGACCCTAGTCCCTTTGTACAAGATGCCATCTTGGGTGATCACTTCATCTCTGTCTGCCCAATTTTCTCTTACAGCAACAGGTGTGTCCTTGATGGTTTCAGGCTATCCTTTCATCACAACTTCCTGTAACATTTGTATCTCATTGTGTAGTTTTCTTGATCTGAGCAAGACACTTGTCTGTCAGATTCAGCGTCTCTGCTGGGTTGATGACTTCCAGAGCATAAAATGCTGTTGCTCCTTGTTGAAATTGGAAGATTTCACACTCTGTACCAGCATCATCAACTTCATTCAAAGAGACTGCAGCTCTCGACAGCATGTTGGCGATGTACATCTGCTTCCCTTGCTTGTACTTCACTCCAAACGAAGTAATATCCTTTGTAAAGGCTCTGGAGCAGATAGTAGCAGTTTGAGAAAGATGCTTTAAAGTAGCTTGTGGTCAGACTGCACCATCACTTTCTCTCTCCCAAACAGGTACTGGTTGAAATACTCACAAGTAAAGACAATAGCCAGGCTCTCTTTCTCAATCTGTGTATAGCGTCATTCAGTTTGTGTTAATGCTCTGGATACAAACACAACTGGTTGTCCTTGCTGCATGAGGGTTGCTCCAAGTCCTGTTTCACTGGCATCTCACTGCAGGGTGACTTCATCATTGACATCATCGTACCTCAGCACTGGCGTTGTCGTCACTAGTTGTTTGATGTGAATGAAAGCTGCTTCTTGTTCTGTGCCCCAATATCACTGAAAATCCTTTGCAGTGAGTTTATGCAGAGACTCACACTCCGACAACAAATTGGGAAGTAACTTTATTAGGTAGCCCCATGTAGGTTCACAGATATTCCAGAAGGTTAAACAATGTGAAGACTTTATTAAAGAATTCACACCGCTAGGGTTCTCCCTGTGTGAGTGCATTGATGCACCATGAGATATGCTGACTGTGCAAGAGCCTTATCACCCACCTCACACCTGAATGGTTTCTCGCCAGTGTGAATCTGCTGTTGCCTCAGATGATCAGCAGACTGGTTAAAAGCTGTTGCACAAACATTGCACCTGAAGAGTTCTCTCCGTGTGAATCCTCTGGTGTCCCAGGAGGGTTGTCGACTTCATAAAAGCTTTATCGTAAACCGCACACTTCAAGGGTTACTCCCCTGTGTGGATTCTCTGATGGAGCAGGAGGTTTGATGACCTTGAGAATGATTTGTCACACACCTCACACCTGAATGGTTTCTTCCTGGTGTGAATGCTTTGGTGTACACGGAGGTACGATGACCGTGAGAATGATTTGTCACACACCTCACACCTGAACGGTTTCTCCCTGCTGTGAATGCTTTGGTGTACACGGAGGTACGATGACCGCGAGAATGACTTGTCACACACCTCACACCTGAACGGTTTTTCCCCAGTGTGAATGCTTTGGTGTTCACAGAAGTACGATGACCGTGAGAATGATTTGTCACACTCCTCACACCTAAATGGTTTCTCCCCAGTATGAATGCGTTGGTGTGTGCGAAGGTCCGATGACCTTGAGAATGATTTGTTACATACCTCGCACATGAATGGTTTCTCCCCTGTGTGAATCCTCTGATGCTCCAAGAGATGCGATGATGTCGAGAATGATTTGTCACACACCTCACACCTGAATGGTTTCTCCCCAGTATGAATGCGTTGGTGTGTGCGTAATTCTGATAATCTTGAGAAAGCTTTGGCGCATACCTCACATGTGAATGGTTTCTCCCCTGTGTGAATCCTCTGATGCTCCAGGAGATGCGATGACTGAGAGAATGATTTCTCACACATCTCGCACTTGAATGGCTTCTCCCCTGTGTGAGTGCGTTGGTGTTTGCGGAGGTTCCCTGATGCTGAGAAGGATTTCTCACACACCTCACACATAAATGGTTTCTCCCCTGTGTGAATGCGTTGGTGGTTGCGAAGGTTCCCTGATGATAAGAATGATTTCTCACACACCTCACACATGAACGGTTTCTCCCCTGTGTGAGTGCGTTGATGGTTGCGGAGGTTCCCTGATGATGAGAATGATTTGTCACATGCCTCACACGTGAACGGTTTCTCCCCTGAATGAGTGTGTTGGTGTTTACGGAGATCTGATGATGACGAGAATGATTTGTCACACGCCTCACAAGTGAATGGTTTCTCCCCTGTGTGAATGCGCTGGTGTACATGGAGGCTCGAAGACTGTGAGAATGATTTATTGCACACATCACACGTGAATGGTTTCTTCCCAGTGTGAATGAGCCGGTGACTCATCAGACCTGATAACTGTGCAAAGCCCTTGTTACACACCCAACATTCGAATGGCTTCTCCCCAGTATGACTGCGTCGGTGATTCTCGAATTTCGATGGATGCGCAAAAGTTCGGTCACACATCTCACACTTGAATGGTTTCTCTTCCATGTAGCTGTTCTGTGTTACAGATGGCACAACTAATGCACCCAGATCTTATTAGAAGATCTTATGAGCCTGTAAAGACCTCCTCACACACCTCGCACTTGAACAGCCTCTCACCTGTAGGAATGAGTCAGTGGTTCATGAGACTCAATGAATGATTGAAGCTCCCACCACACTTGGAGCCACTCACACTTCTTACAAGCCTCACCCTGATCGATTGCCCACAGCCAAACCTTCGGAAAGGTTGGTTCTGATGGAAGGTTCCACAACACTGACCAGTTTCAGATCTGATGATATGTCAAAGCTCCCCTGACCCGACCGGTTTGCAGATGACGGTTTCACTGCCCAACCTTCTCTGTATTGAGCAATGCTATGAGGGGACGGAATGTCTTCCCACAGTTGTGCAGTTGTTCCTCGGGTGATGGTCAGGATCTATCTGCAGTGTCTATCCTCTTTGTATTCTCTGGTGTAGTACGGTGCAATCCTCCTGTAAAACAGGAAAAGAACATGATTTCCTCCAACTCCCTCTCTTCCTTTGCTAAAGGGGCTGACTCCTCAGTTAGAGACTGTTCCACAGTGAGTGTCAGTCTGCTATTTCCCTGTGGGGGGGGGGATCAGATACAAGTCCTTTCTTTTTCCTCACTAGACTGTCACACAACCTCTGTTTCCAGCAGGGACACTTGATAGTGACCAGAAGCAGACAAAGTGGCTACTTTCTTTCCTCCACTCAGTCCCCCATCTTCCTAGGCACCATGAGGTCAATGGAAAAGACAGTCAGGCAGAGCGTAAGACGGGCTTTCAATTTACTATGAGCTCAAGTCATGTTGGTGAAAACCAGTTTTACCCTTAGAGAATGTGTTTAATACAAAAAACTCAGGAGAAATGTTAATTCAATGGGGATTTTGAATTTCTCCCTTTATTGTGCAAATTATTTGAAGAAAACACACTGGGCAGGAAGTGCTAGGAGCTAAGGAAAATATTTCTTCAGTGTAACTGATTGAAAGGTTCTGGTTTATCCTGGGAAATTAGATACACTGCACTCACTCAGGCTGCACATCCCAAATTCAGCTATCAACCCCAGCACTGGGTAAAACTATCAAATCCAAGCCCAGGCTTTTGGGAAAGGCCGAGGGGTTCAGGTAAAATTTTTAAAGAAGGCATTAAAAGACATTTGAATAATATGTCTCCAGGTACAGCAACTGATTTGCAATTTCCCTCCAAGGCACACACTATTCTGATTTAGAAGTATATCGCCATTCCTCCACCGTTGCTGAGTCAAAATCCTGGAACTCCCTCCCTAACAGCACTGTGGGTGTACCTACACCACATAGACTGCAGTGGTTCAAGAAGCCAGCTCACCAACACCACCTCAAGGGCAATTAGAGATGGGCTATAAAAATTGGCCTAGCCCACATCCCATGAATATGAAAAGAAAGGTGCTGGATTAACAATCCAGAGATTGTAAATTCAAATCCAACCATGGAAACTTACAATTACGGTGTAGTAAGAGACCTATTGGTCCATGCTGGTCTTTATGCTTCTCATGATCCTTCTCTCAGCCCTCTTCATCTCAGCTAATCAGCATATCCTTTTGTTTCTTTCTCCCTCATGTGCTTATCTAATTTCCCCTTAAAGGTATCTTTGCTATTCACTCAACCACTCCATGTTGTGAAACTGAATTTAATAAATTTTGGAATTTGTGGAATAGAATCAAAACAAAAACATGAAAACTTTCAGGTTATCCTAAAAACCCAAATATTGTCCTTCAGGGAAGGGAACCTGCTACAACTGTCTGGTCTGGTCTACATGTGACTCCAGTCCCACACAACATGGTTGACTCTGAACTGCCCCCTGAAGTGGCCTAGCAAACGATGATAAACAATCACTATAAAGTTTAATAATTAAAGGAAAATCAGATCGATCTGGACAATCCTGGCATTGTGTCAGAATAAGATTAGGGTGATCTCAGTGCAATGAAATCTGTAAAGTCTCTCTTACCAAGATCTGGGGACAAGTACCCAAGTGAGGAGAGCTGCCCCACAGACTGGTCAAGTAGCAGTGATACTCGCTGAATCGTATCAACCTGTGAACATCCCAGACTCTCTCCGTCACAATCCCTAGGCAGGTGGGGAAGTCTCAATATTGACTCCATGGAGTCTTATGGCTTCAGGTCAAACAAGTTCAAGAAAAACTAGCTCTCCCCTCCCAACTGATGAATGAGTACTTCACCATGTTGATCATCACTTGGGAAGGAGACTAAGGACAGATCCCAAAACTGGGTATCCATGAGGTGCAGTGAGCCATCAGCAGCAGCAGGATTCCAGCACAATCCCACAGCCCAGCACAGCCCTCATTCCATGATTATCATCAAACCAGTATATCGACATGTCAGGAGCAGCATTGGGTATACTTTAGAGTCCCGGTTTGAACCTAGTGAAGGTCATTATTGAATCTACAACCATCGCCCTATCAGACAGTACATTCCAAATCCTAAGCATACATTCTGTAAAGGGGAGGTGATGGTGTAGTGGTATTGTCGCTGTACTAATAATCCAGAGTAATCCAGGCTAAAAGCCTGGGTTTGAATCCCACCACAGCAGATGGTGGGGTTTGAATTTAACAAAAATCTGGAATTAAAAGTCTAATGATGATCATGAAACCATTGTTAATTGTTGCAAAAACCCATCTGGTTCATGAAATCTGCTGTCCTTATCTGTTCTGGCCTACATGTAACTCCAGACCCACAGCAATATGGTTGACTCTTAAGTGCCCTCTGAACAAGAGCAACCAGGGATGGGCAATAAATGCTGGCCAACCAGTGATGCCCACATCCCATGAATGAATAAAAAAAATGTTTTTTTTGTTCTGCTATTAGAAACAGTTTCTCTTTATTTTCTTTGTTTAAAGCCTTCATGATTTTAAACAATGCCAATAATTCTCCTCTTAGCCTTCTCCACTCTAAGGGAAACAATCCCTTCTTCTCCGGTCTATCCATGTAATTGTAATTCCTCAATCCTGGAACCATTCTCGTAAATCTCTTCTGTACCCTCTCCAAAAGTCAGAGATAGGGGGGTGGGAGGTCTTGGAGGGATTTGAAAAATAAGGAAACACCCGGGTCCCAACACACAGACAAAACTGACCATTCACAATCCACAGGATAATAATCAGCTCCCAACACACACACACAGAACTCAACAATAGGAAATCAGTAAGAATCCTCAGACACTCTGCACCTCCCAGATAATTACACCTCACCTTCTCATATTCAGTAATGACCCAGCAACAAAACTCAGCCTGTAAATCAGTTCCAGTTAAACAGTTCAGCACAAAGCACCCAGTAAACAGCTCTCTCAGCTGGACCTTCTCACACAGCATAAGGGGCATTTCCACACCTGATTCCCCACAGGATAGTCAGACTGCCTGAACATTAGTGTGGATATTATGTGATGTAATTATTATAAATTCTGTTCCTTCACTCACCATCTCTTCACTTGGTTTTCAGTCCCTACAGGAAGTAAACCAGCTGTGGAAGAGGAAGAGGAGAGAATGGGCAGAGTGGGTGGGCTCTCTGATTGACGTCCCTAACAGCCAATCCAAATATTTCTGGAGTAATGTGAGTTTCCTGAAGCTTGGGAAACTGAAGGTGAAACGGAGGCGACTTTGAGCAGCAGATCAGGTGGGGATTTAAACTTGTCATTGTCTCATCTGAATAAAACCTCACTTATTGCAGCTGCTGTCTCAGTTCCCCTGTTAAACGTTTGACAGAAATTTCTAGTGTTGAATTAGCATTCTTCATCCTCGGAGATTTTCAAACTGACATCAGCATGGGATGTGTAACCTCGGATGTGTTTGACAGCAGATCAGAAGAGGAAGACCCACAGCATCCAAGACAGCAATCACGTGCATTGGTGGGATCAGCACATGAAAAATGCAGAGAGAGAGAGACTCAGGACAGAGGAAGCACGAGGGAGGGGCACAGAAGACAGGGACACAGCAGTGACAGACACTGGAGGAAGGGACACTGGACGGAAGGGTACAGGAGAAAGGAGCACAGGAGGTGGGGCATGGGAGAGAGGAATATAGAAGAGAGTGGGAGAGGAGGTTGCACCAGTCCTCGCGGAGTGAGTGACTCTGACTTGGAGATTAAGACTCAGGGAGTGACACTGAGAGTTGGGAAGTAACTTTTGGAGTGATTGTGCTCTGGGATTGACTCTGTGCTCGGAGCATTACACTGTGAATTGGGGTGTCCTTGGGGGGCTGACTGTGACTTGAAAATAGGCTGCAGGGTGACCAACTCTGAGAAAATCGAATAAGGGACACTTAGTCCATGGAACCCGGGAACGGGAGGAGGGACACTGGTATGAGCGGGGGTGGCAGTGAGAATGGTGAGGGCCACTGCTGGTGAGAGCAGGAGGGTGGTGCAGGGCAGCGCAAGAGTAGGGGATGGTGTTGGTGTTAGTGGGGTGGTGCTGCTGAGTGTGGGCAGGGTGATGAGAGTGGGGCAGAGCAGTGAGAGTGTAGGGGCTGGCATTGGTGCCAGTGGTGTGGTTCTGGTGAGAACGGGTGTCGGGGGAGGGTGCGATGCTGGTGAAAGTGGGGTCTTTCTCTGGCAAAATGAAGAGCTGCCCAACATACAATGTAGTTTCTGATGAAAGGTAATCTCAAGCTGAAATGTTAACTCTGTTTCTCTCCACAGATGCTGCCTGACCTGAGTATTCGCAGAACTTTTTGTTTTGATTCCAGTTTTTAAAGCACAGAAACAGACCAATCGGCCCATCTGCTTTCTTCTGTTGCTTATGATTCACGTGAGCTTTCTTCTTCCATATTTTGTTTCACCCGATCAGCAGATTTTTCTGTTCCTTTCTCCCTCATGTACTTATCTAGCTTCCCATCAAATACATCGAAGCTATTTGCATCAACCATTCCCTTGGGAAAGAATGTTCTCCTGGATTCCTCATTGGATTTATTATTGACCATCTTATATTTCTGGGCCCTAGTTTTGGACTCCCCCACATTAGTGGGAACATCTTCTCTTCATTTATCTCCCAAATTCTTAATTTTATAATTCATCATTTTAAAGATTTCTGTCATGTTACCCCTCAGCTTTCTCTTTTGTAGGGATAAGACTGTCAGCATATTCAGTTGTCTCTGATAGTTACAATCACTCAATTCTCAATATTATCCTTAGAAATGTTTCTTGCATCTTATCCAGTTCCTGGATGGGGGGAGGTGAAGGAGGGGGGATGGGGGTTGAAGCGGGGGGGTGAGGGTTGACGGGGGGAGGTGGGGGGGGTGAAGGAGGTGGAATGGGGGCGAAGGGAGTGGTGATGGGGATGAAGGGAGAGGGGATGGGGGCAAAGGAAGGGGGGATGGGGGTGAAAGAGGCGGGATGGGGGGTGAAGGAGGCGGGATGGGGGGGTGAAGGAGGGGGGATGGGGGGTGAAGGAGGGGGGATGGGGGTGAAGGAGGGGGGATGGGATAAAAGAGGGGGCTGGGGGATGAAGGAGGGGGGGAATGGGCTGAAGAGGTTAAACGGCTGCGATCCTGGTTCCTGCCACTTGGGACTGGGATCTACAGGTAGAGAGAGCTGTTTCTAAAGCATACAGTATTCTAGGCTTCATTAATAGGGGCATAGAGTACAAGAGAAGGGAGGTTATGATGAACTTATAGAAGACACCTCAGCTGGAGTATTGTGTATAGTTCTGGGCACCACACTATAGGAAGGATGTGAAGCACTGAAGAGAGTGCAGAAGAGGTTAACGAGAATGGTTCCAGGGATGAGATACTTCAGTTATGAGGAAAGACTGTTTTTCTTGGAAAGGAGAAGGCTAAGAGGAGACTTGATAGAAGTTTTCAAAATAATGAGGAGCCTGGACATAACAGATAGGTAGAAACTGTTCCTGCTTGTAAACGATCAAAAACCAGAGGGTGCTCAGTTTTAAAGTGTTTTGCAAAAGAAGCAAATGTGAGGTGAGAAAAGATTTTTTTCACACAGCGAGTAGTTATGGTTTGGAATGCACTGCGGAATGTGGTGGAGGCAGGTTCAGTTGAGGCATTCAAGAGGGCATTGGATGATTATCCAAATAGAAACAATGTGCAGGGTTACGGAGAAAAGGCAGGAGATTGGCACAAAGTTAAAATGCTCAGAGAGCTGGTGCAGACACGATGGGCCAAATGGCCTCCTAATACACCTTAACAATCCTGTGATTCTGTATTACTATCCCTGGCTCTCACTGTCATTTCCCTATGTTGGTCAGGAATAGGGACACTGTGCATAGGAAGAGGCGCAAGCTCCAGTCACAGGAGAGACCAATGACATCCTACCTCAGCTCATCTGCTGCTGAAACCCTCATCCATACCTTCATAGGCTGTAGCCTCAACTATTCCAGTGCTCTCCTGGCTGCTCTCAAAACTTGCATTGTAAACTTGAGCTCCTCCAAAACTCTGCTGCCCATGTCCTAAAGGACACTAAGACCCACTCACCAATCCTTGTGCTCACTGATCTACATTAGCTGCTGGTTAAGTTGGAGTAATCTCCTACAGCCTCACAACTTTCCGAAATATCTTTGCTCCTCTAATTCTGCACTGGGCTGCTGCTTTGGACTGCATTAAAGTGCTTAAGTTGCAGTTTGGTGAGTGAAAGTTCGCTGAAGAGGGAAGAAGATGATCCTTTCATTTTCTTTCCTCAGCCTCCAGTAGCTGGCTCTTATTTTGCTACAGGGGAAGCCCATAAAATAATGGGAGCCCAAAGACAGAGAGAGCTGGGAATTGAGAGCGAGAGCGGCAGTTCAGAGAGAGAGAGAGAGCCGGGAGTTCAGAGAGAGTGGGATGTTCAGAGAGAGGGCTGGGAATTCAGAGAGAAAGCTGGGAATTCAGAGAGAGAGAGCGCGAGAGAGCTGGGAGTTCAGGGAGAGAGCCGGGAGTTGTCAGACAAAATCTAACGCCACAGGAGTCCCGAACATTGATTGGTTGGTAAGTATAGGTCTAAGCATAAGGCTCGTACATAGTGAGTAAGGAGTCTTCATTTTTTATAATGTCTCCAGCTGTGGCTACTCAAAATCCATGTTTCGGAGCTGGACCTGGAGTCACTGTGGAGCACCCACAAGGATGAGATCTTCGTGGATAGCATGTACAGTGAGGTGATCACACTGCAGGTAAAGAGTGCATAGGCAGAAATGGAATGGGTGACCGCCAGACAGAGTAAAAGCACTAGGCAGATAGTGCAGGAGTCCCCTGAGTCATCTCCCTCTCTATCAGATTTCCCGTTTTGGATACTGCTGAGGGAGATGATTTCTTAGGGGAATACAGCAAGAGCCAACTTTGTGGCACTGCAAGTGTCTCAGCTGCATGGGGTCAGCAGAGAAAAAAAGAGTGGGAGAGCAAACGTGATAGGGGATTCGATCATAAGGGGAACAGATAGATGTTTCTGCAGCCACAGACCTGAAACCAGGATGGTGTGTTGTCTCCCTGGTGCCAGTGTTAAGGATGTGATTAGGTCAGCTGGGCCTGTATTCACTGGAGTTTAGAAGAATGAGAGGGGCTCTCATTGAAATGTATAAAATTCTGACAGGGCCAGACAGACTAGGGGCAGGGATGATGTTTCCTCTGGCTGGAGGATCTAGAACAAGGGGTCACAGTCTCAGGATATGTAGTCGAGGGCTATGGGGAGAGAGCGGGAGTATGGCGTTGAGATAGACGATCAACTGTGATCGTGTTGAATGGCGGAGAAGGCTCTAAGGGCCGAATGACCTATTCCTGCTCCTGTTATCTATGTTTTCAGCCTCTTGAACATCCCCAATTTTAATCACTCCACCATTGGTGGCCGTTCCTTCAGCTGCCTGCTTCCTAAGATCTGGAATTCTCTCCCTAAACCTCTCTGTTTCTCTACTTCTCTTTCCTCCTGTAAGACACCCCTTAAGATCTACCTCTTTAACTACTTTTTTGGTTATCTGTACCAATATTTCCTTCTGTGCCTCAGTGTCAAGTATTGTCAACAATCTTGCAAAGAACCTCGGGACACAGAATTATGTTGAAGGTGCTATGTAAATGTAAGTTGTTGTCTGTTGTTGTTATACATTCATTAGGAGCAGCATGGTTCCCCTCATGGTTCACTATTCTACTGACCCTCGCTGTGAAGCAGTCTCCCAGTGAGGGGGCAGACTTATTATAAAGGGAGATTGGGTTACAGTGTATAACTGGCAGCAGAGCAGGGTAGGAATGGCTGCACACTAGTTCAAACTCAGTTCAATTTCAGACCAGATAGAGAAGAGGCAGTGGGCAGAGAGGCAAGTGGTAGAGAGGAAGCCTATGCTGCTCTTGACATTTCAACCCACTTGTTTGATGATAATCATGGAATGAGGGCTGTGAGATTGTGCTGGAGTGCAATCCTGCTGCTACTGATGGCTCACTGCACCTCATGGATACCCAGTTTTGGAATCTGTCCTTGGTCTACTTCCCTCGTGGTGATTAACATGGTGAAGTACTCATTCATCAGTTGGGAGGGGAGTGATAGTTTTCCTTGAACTTGTTTGGCCTGAAGCCATGAGACTCCATGGAGTCAATATTGAGACTTCCCCACCTGCCAGTGGGATGGGACATACCCAGGGATGGTGACGGAGGAGTTTCCAGATTGATATGATTCAGTGAGTATCACTGCTACTTGACCAGTCTGTGGGGCAGCTCTCCTCACTTGGGTACTTGTCCTCAGACCTTGGTAAGAGAGACTTTATAGATTTCACTGGGCTGAGATCACCTTAATCTTATTCTGACACAATGCCAGGATTGTCTGGATCTATATGATTTCCCTCTTATTATTGGACTTTGTTGTGATTGTTTATCATTGTTTGCTCGGCCACTTCAGAGGACAGCTCAGAGTCAACCATGTTATGTGGCACTGGAGTCACATGTCGACCAGACCAAGTAGTTGTAGCAGGTTCCCTTCCCCGAAGGACAATATTTGGGTTTTTAGGACAACCTGAAAGTTTTCATGTTTTTATTTTGATTCTATTCCCCAAATTTCAAAATGTATTAAATTCAGTTTCACAACATGGGGTGGTTGAAGAGAATATATAGATGCCTTTAAGGGGAAACTAGACAAGCACATGAGGGAGAAAGGAACAGAGGATATACTGGTAGGGTGAGATGAAGAGGGGTGAGAGGAGGCTTGTGTGAAGCATAAATGCCAGCATGGACCAGTTGGGCTGAATGGCCTTATTTTTTGCATTGTAATTCTATGTATGTAACTTTCTGTGGTTGGATTTGAACTCTCAATCTTTGGACTGTTAGTCCAGCACCATAGCAATTCGGCTGTCATAGCTGGAGATACATTTACGGAAACATCTTTTAATGCCTACTTTAAAGATTTTACCTGAAGGTCTCGGCCTTTCCCAAAAGCCTGGGCTTGGATTTGATAGTTTTGCCAAATGCTGTGGCTGGTAGCTGAATTTGGGATGTGCAGTCTGAGTGAGTGCAGTGTATATAATTTCCCAGGATAAACCAGAACCCTTCAATCAGCTACACTGAAGCAATATTTTCCTGAGCTTCTAGCACTTCCTGTCCAGTGTGTTTTCTTCAAATAATTTGGAAAACAAGGGGAGAAATTTCAAAATTTCCATTGAATTAACATTTCTCCTGAGTATTTTTAGATCTCAGGATTCCTCCAAGTGTCACATCCAAGCAAGCATAGGAATAGGAGGATTGAACAATTGAATATGAGGCTAGAAAATTGGTGTAGCAGGGAGGGCATCAGATTTCTAAGGCATTGGGACCAGTTTTGTTGCAGGTGGGACCCATACAAGCCAGACGGATTACACTTCAATCGGACTAATATCCTCACACAGAGATTTGCTTGCGCTGTTGGGGAGAGTTTAAACTGGCTTGTCAGGGGGGTGGGAACCTGATGGGTAACTCAGAGAATAGGCAGAGTCAGAGTAAGGGAGAAGGTAATGAAGTCTAAATCAGGGCTATATGGCATGTATGTGAATGCACATAGTATAGTAAATAAGATTGGTGAGTTCCAGGTACAGATTGCCATGCAGAATTATGATATTATGGTGATAACAGAGACCTGGTTCAAGGAAGGACAGGACTGGGTGTTAAATTTTCCTGGGTACAAGGTGTTCAAAAAAGATAGGAAAGGAGGAGGGGTGTCCTCGCCCCAATCATCTTCAGCTGCTTCATCAATGACCTTCCTTCTATCTTAAAGTCAGAAGTGGTGATGTTCACTGATGATTACACAATGTTCAGCACCATTTGCGACTCCTCAGATACTGAAGCAGTCCATGTCCAAATGCATCAAGACCTGCACAATATCCAGGTTTGGGCTGACAAGGGGCAAGTAACATTCACGCCATACAAGTGTCAGGCAATGACTATTTCCAACGAGAGAGAATCCAACCATTGCCCCTTGACATTCAATGGCATTACCATCACTGAATCCCCCACCACCAACATCCTGGAGGTTACTATTTACCAGAAACTGAACTGGACTAGCTATATAAATACTGTGGCTACAAGAGCAGGTCAGAGGCCAGGAATCCTGCAATGAGTAACCCACCTCCTTAACTCCCCAAAGCCTGTCCGCCATCTACAAGGCACAAGTCATCAGTGTGATGGAATACTCCCCACTTGCTTGGATGAGTGCAGCTCCCACAACACCAAAGAAGCTTTACACCATCCAGGACAAAGCAGCCCACTTGATTGGCACCACATGCACAAACATTCAATCCCTCCACCACCAATGCACAGTAGCAGCAGTGTGTACCATCTACAATATGAACTGCAGAAACTCACCAAGGTTCCTTAAGCAGCACCTTCCAAACCCATGACCATGACCATCTAGAAGGACAAGGCAGCAGATAGATGGGAACACCGCCACCTTCAAGTTCTTCTTCAAGTCACTCACCATCCTGACTCGCTTCTGCCTTCTCAAGGGCAACTAGGGATGGGCAATAAATGCTGGCCCAGCCAGCGAAGCCCACATCCAGTGAATGAATATATAAAAAAAGATTGGTTAAGGAGAGCATTGCAGTGCTGGAGAAAGGATGTCCCAGAGGGTTCAAGGACAGAATCAATTTGGCTAGAGGTAAGGAACAAAAAACCTACAATTACATTACTTGGTGTAGTCTACAGACCGCCAACCAGGGAGAAGGATGTAGAGGAACAAATCTGCAGGGAAATTACAGAGAGACGCAAACATTATAGGGTAGTTATAATGGGGGACTTTAATTACCTGAATAAAGACTGGGATAGAGGTAGTGTAAAAGCAAAGAGGGAGAAGCATTCCGAGATTGTGTTCCAGAGAATTTTCTACAGCAGTATGTGTCCAGTCAAACAAGAAAGGAGGCACTGCTGGACCTGATTCTTGGAAAAGAGGTGGGCCAAGTAGATCGTGTCAGTGGGAGAACATTTAGGAGACAGTGATCATTGCATCATAAGGTTGAGGATGACAATGGGTGAAGGACAATGGGCAATCCAGCGTAAGAAATTTAACTGGGGGAGAGCCAACTTCAATGGGGCAAGAACAAAGCTGGGCTGGATAGACTGGAATCGAAGGTTGGGAGAAACTATAGCTGAACAACGGGCTGCCTTCAAAGAAGAAATAATTCAGGCACAGTCAATGTATATTTCCTCAAAAGGGAAAGGGTAGGACAGAAAAATCCAGAGCTCCCTGGATGACAAAAGAGATAGCAATTAATTTAAAGAAGAAAAAGTGTGCTTATGACAGGTGTCAGGTAGAATATACAATTGAGAACCAAGCTGAATACAGAATATTCAGAGGCGAGGTGAAGAAGCAAAGAAGGGAAGTGAAGAGGAATTATGAGAAAAGACCGGCAGCCAACATAAAGGGGAATCCCAAAGTCTTCCATCGGCACAAAATTAGTAAGAGGGCGATTAAAGGAGGAGTATGGTTGATTAGGGCCCAAAAAGGGGATTATTCATGGAGGCAGGGGGCATGGCTGAGGTGTTAAATGAATACTTTGCATCTGTCTTTACCAAGGAAGCAGATGCTATCCAGGCCAGAGGAGGAAACTAGGAGAATTCTAAATTGATAAGGAGGAGGTGTTGGATTAAGTGTTGGTACTTAAAGTTGACAAGGCACCAGGTCCAGATGAGATGCATCCAAGGATATTTAAAGAAGTAAGAGAGGAAATTGCAGGGGCACTGACCATAATCTTTCAGACTTTCCTAGACTCAGGGGAGGTGCCCGAGGACTGGAGAATTGCCAACATTATGCATTTGTTCAAAAAAGGTTGTCAGGATAAGCCCAGCAATTACAGACCAATCAGTTTAACTTCGATGATGGAAAAGCTTCTAGAAACAATTATTCAGGATAGAATTAATAGTCATATGGAAAAACATGTTTTGATTGGGAAGAGCCAGCATAGATTTCTTAAAGGAAAATCATGTTTAACAAACTCGCTGGAATTTTTTTGAAGAGGTAACAGAGAGGGCAGATAAGGGTAATGCTGTTGATGTGGTGTTCACGGACTTCCAAATAATAGTGCCACACAAGAGACTTGTGAGAAATGTTACAGCTCATAGAATAAAAGGTACAGTAGCAATATGGACACAAAATTGGCTGAGTAATAGGAACAGAGGGTATGGTCAATGGATATTTTTCAGCATTGGGACTCTTGCTTTTCCTGATATATATTAATGATCTAGATCTTGGTGTGCAGGAGACAATTTCAAAGTTTACGAATGATACAACACTTGGAAGTATTGTAAACTGTAAGGTTAGTGTAGCTTTTCAAAAGGACACAGACAAGTTGGTGGAAAGGGCAGATTGGTGGCAGATGAAGTTCAATACGGAGAAGTGTGAGATGATTCATTTTGGTAGGAAGAACGTGGACAGACAATGTAAAATAAGGGAAACAATGCTAAAGGGTTTGCAGGAGCAGAGGGACCTGGGTGTATATGTGCACAAGTCATTAAAGGTGGCAGGACCGGTGGAGAGAGCAGTTAATAAAGTGTACAGTATCCTAGGCTTCATTAATAGTGGCACAGAGTGCAAGAGCAAGGAGGTTATGCTGAACCTGTATAAGACACTGTCTTGACCTCAGCTGGAGGTCTTTTGTGTACAGTTCTGGCTACAGGAAGGATGTGATCGCATTGGAGAGAATGCAGAAGAGGTTTGCAAAAATGGTTCCAGGGATGAGAAACTTCAGTTATGAAAATCTTTGAGATAAAAGCAAAAAACTGCGGCTGCTGGAAATCCAAAACAAAAACAAAAATACCTGGAAAAACTCAGCAGGTCTGGCAGCATCTGTGGAGAGGAACACAGTTAACATTTAGAGTCCGTATGACTCTTCAACAGAACTAAGTAAAAATAGAAAAGAGGTGAAATATAAGCTGGTTTAAGGTGGCGGGGGGGCGGGTGGTGGAAAGGCTAGAGCTGGAAAGAGGGCCAGTGATAGGTGGAGATAGCCAAAAGATGTCATAGACAAAAGGACAAAGAGGTGTTGAAGTTGGTGCTATTATTTAAGGAATGTGCTAATTAAGGTTAGAAAGCAGGACAAGCAAGGTACAGATAGCCCTAGTGGGGGTGGGGTGGAGTGAAGGGAAGGGATCGAAATAGGCTAAAAGGTAGAGATAAAACAATGGATGGAAATACATTTAAAAATAATGGAAATAGATGGGAAAAGAAAAATCTATATAAATTATTGGGAAAAAAAGCGGCGGGGGGGGGGGGGGGTGGCAGGATCGGAAAGGGAGTGGGGATGGAGGAGAGAGATCATGATCTAAAATTGTTGAACTCAATATTCAGTCCGGAAGGCTGTAAACTGCCTAGTCGGAAGATGAGGTGCTGTTCCTCCAGTTTGCATTGAGCTTCACTGGAACAATGCAGCAAGCCAAGGATGGACATGTGGGCATGAGAGCAAGATGGAATGTTGAAATAGCAAGCGACAGGGAGGTCTGGGTCATGCTTGCGGACAGACCGAAGGTGTTCTGCAAAGCGGTCACCCAGTCTGCATTTGGTCTCTCCAATGTAGAGGAAACCGCATTGGGAGCAATGAATGCAGTAGACTAAATTGAGGGAAGTGCAAGTGAAATGCTGCTTCACTTGAAAGGAGTGTTTGGGCCCTTGGACGGTGAGGAGAGGGGAAGTAAAGGGGCAGGTGTTGCACCTTCTGCGGTTGCATGGGAAGGTGCCGTGGGAGGGGGTTGAGGTGTAGGGGGTGATGGAGGAGTGGACCAGGGTGTCCCGGAGGGAATGATCCCTGTGGAATGCCGCCAGGGGGGGTGAAGGGCAGATGTGTTTGGTGGTGGCATCATGCTGGAGTTGGTGGAAATGGCGGAGGATGATCCTTTGAATGCGGAGGCTGGTGGGGTGATAAGTGAGGACAAGGGGGACCCTATCATGGTTCTGGGAGGGAGAGGAAGGTGTGAGAGCGGATGCGCAGGAGATAGGTCAGACACGGTTGAGGGCCCTGTCAACCACCGTAGGTGGAAAAGATAGATGAGATGTTGGGACAGTTTTCCTTGGAGAAGAGAAGGCTAAGATGAGATTTGATAGAGGTTTTCAAAATTATGAGGGGTCTGGACAGAGCAGTTAGGGAGAAACTGTTCCTGCTCATAAAAGGATCAAGAATGAGAAGGCACAGACTTAAAGTGATTTGCAAAAGAAGCAAATGCAATGTGAGAAAGAAAACTTTTTCACACACCAAGTGGTTTGGGTCTGGAATGCACTGCCTGGAAGTGTATTGGAGGCAGGTTCAATCGAGGCATTCAAGAGGGCATAAGATGATTGTTTCTATTCATATAATGTGCAGGGTTACAGGGAAAAGGAAGGAGAATGACACTAAGTCAAAATGCTCATTTGGTGGACCAATGCAGACACGATGGGCCAAATGGCTGGCTTCTGCACTGTAAAATTCTGATTCTGTGAATAGTCTCTAACTGATGGGTCAGCTCCTTCAGCAAAGGAGGAGAGGAGTTAGAGAAAATCATGTTCCCTTTTCCTGTTTTACAGAAGGATTGCACTGTACTACACCAGAGAATACAGAGAGGATGGACACTGCAGATTGATCCTGACCATCACCCAAGGAACAACTGCACAACTGTGGGAAGACATCCAGTCCCTTCACAGCATTGCTCAACACTGAGAAAGTTGGCCAGTGAAACCATCATCTGGAAATCAGTGGTGTCAGGGGAGCTTTGACATATCATCAGATCTGAAACTGGTCAGTGATGTGGAACCTTCCATCAGAACCAATCTTTCTGAAGGTTCGGCTGTGAGCAATCAGTCAGGGTGAGGCTGGGAAGAAGTGTGAGTGGCTCCAAGTGTGCTGAGAGCCTCAGTCATTCATCGAGCCTCATGAACCACTGACCCATTCCTACAGGTGAGAGGTTGTTCAAGTGTGAGGTGTGTGAGAAGGGCTTCACAGGCTCATACAATCTCCTAGCACACAAGGTGCATCGGTTATACAACTGTTAAGACAAGGGCAGCCATATGGAAGAGAAACAGTTCAAGTGTGAGGTGTGTGACCGAGCCTTCCCAAAGCTATTGATACTTGTGCAACATTGACACGTTCACACAGGGGAGAAACCATTCACATGCGAGGTGTGTGACAAATCTTGTGCATGATCATCGAACCTCCGTGCACATAATTGCACTCAGAGAGGTGAGAATCTATTCACTTGCAAGGTGTGCGGCAAATCATTCACACAGTGCTGTACCCTCCATGTGCATCTGCGCATTCACACAGGAGAGAAACCATTCACATGTGAGGTATGTGACAAATCCTTCTCGCAGCCATCATCCATCTGTGAACACCAATGCATTCACACAGGCAAGAAACCATTCAGATGTGAGATGTGTTACAAATCATTCAGGCAGTAATCAGCCTACCATGCACACCAACACATTCACACAGGAGAGAATCCATTCAAGTGCGAGGTGTGTGACAAATCATTCTCCTGGTTAACAAACCTCCATGAACACCAGCTCATTCACACAGGGGTGGAAGAGGTCACGTGTGAGGTTTGTGACAAAGGCTTCACAAACTTAAGCAGCCTCCAGCTACAAAGGAGAGGAGCACTTCAATTGTGAGTTTTGCAAGGTCTTCAACCCTCCTGATACAGCAAAGGATTCACACAGGGGACAGACCTTTCAAGTGTGAATTTTGTAAGATGGCTTTCTCCCAAACCGATCACCTCTTGAGGCACCAGAGAATTCACACAGGGTAGAAGCCCTTCAAGTGTGAATTTTGTGAGAAGGCTTTCTCCCAAACCTATCACCTCTTGAGGCACCAGAGGATTCACACAGGGGAGAAACCATTCAAATGTGAGGTGTGTGATCAAGACTTCACACTGTCGACACTGGTAAAACATCGACGCAGTCACACTGGGGAGAACCTTTTTTTTTTTGCAAAAATATACTTTATTCATAAATCTTCAAAAACATTTTGAACCATTTCAAAATCACCATTACAAAACTACAATCAGGTTCAACTTTTACAACATGAATCACAAGGTATATCAGTACAAACAATGAAAATTACAATCATTGGCAGACATTCATTTTAAGCTGTACAGCCTGAGGGGCTCTAAACAGTTCCTAGTCCCTCAGTGGACTGTGGCAGAAAGTTCTTAGGCAGCGACCCTTCTCCATTGCGCCTTTGTGGCGGCTGCCCCAAGCTTAACTGTCCTTCAGCACGTAGACCTGGACCTTGGAATGTGCCAGTCTGCAACACTCGGTCGGGGACAACTCTTTGCGCTGCAAAATCAACAAGTTTCGGGCAGACCAAAGAGCGTCTTTCACCGAGTTGATGATCCTCCAGCTGCAGTTGATATTTGTCTCGGTGTGTGTCCCTGGAAACAGTCCGTAGAGCACAGAGTCCTGTGTCACAGAACTGCTCGGGATGAACCTCGACAGAATCCACTGCATCTCTCTCCAGACCTTCTTCGCAAAGACACAATCTACAAGGAGGTGAACAACGGTCTCTTCCCCACCACAGCCACCTCGAGGGCAATGTGCAGAGGGGGTGAGACTCCTGGCGTGTAGGAAGGATCTTACAGGGAGGGCCTTTCTCACCACCAGCCAAGCTACATCTTGGTGCTTGTTGGAAAGTTCTGGTGATGAGGCATTCTGCCAAATGACTTTGTCAGTCTGCTCAGGGAACCATCCCACAGGATCCACCTTCTCCTTTTCCCTCAGGGCCTTTAAGACGTTACGTGCCGACCACTGCCTGATGGACTTGTGGTCAAAGGTGTTTCTCTGCATAAATTTCCCATGAGGGACAGGTGGTATGGCACGGTCCAACTACTTGGAGCATTCTGCAGCAGCGTGGCCAGACCCATCCTTTGCAACACCGGTGACAGGTAGAACCTCAGCACGTAGTGACACTTGGTGTTTGCATACTGAGGGTCTAAGCACCGCTTGATGCAGCCGCACACAAAGGTGGCCATCAGTATGAGGGCGATGTTGGGCACGTTTTTTCCCCCTTTATCTAGAGGCTTGCACATCGTGTCCCTGTGGACACGATCCATTTTCGGCCTCCAGACAAAGCAGAAGATGGCTCGGGTGATCGCCATTGCACAGGAGTGTGGAATGGGCCAGACCTGCGCCACGTACAGCAACAGCGAGAGTGCCTCACACCTGATGACCAGGTTCTGACCCGCAATGGAGAGGGAGCATCGCTCCCACATGCCCAGTTTCCTTTTCACCATAGACACTCGCTCCTTCCAGTTTCTAACGCGTGCCCTGGTCCCTCCAAACCATAACCCCAGCACCATCAGGCCGTCAGCCCTGACAGTGAAAGGGACAAAGGATTGGTCAGCCCAGTACCCAAAGAACATGGCCTCGCTCTTCCCACGATTTACCTTG
Organism: Carcharodon carcharias; assembly: GCF_017639515.1. Classification (NCBI taxonomy): domain Eukaryota; kingdom Metazoa; phylum Chordata; class Chondrichthyes; order Lamniformes; family Lamnidae; genus Carcharodon; species Carcharodon carcharias. The sequence goes on from NC_054485.1 coordinate 72,141,110, forward strand.
GCTCCCGAGGCCAGTTCGAACTGGTCGCAGATGTGGATAAGTCTGCGCACTGACAGCGGATCCGAGCAGAAAACAGCGACATCGTCCATGTACAGGGAGACTTTGACCTGAGTGCCTCCACTGCCTGGGATCGTCACTCCTCTTATGCCCGGATCCTTCCTGATAGACTCAGCAAAGTGTTCTATGCAACACACGAAAAGAACAGGCGAGAGAGGGCAGCCCTGCCTGACTCCAGATTTAATAGGAAAGCTATCTGATTCCCACGCATTGATTGAGACTGCACTACTGATGTTAGTTGGATCCAATTGCGAATTCCCTACCCAAACCCCATTTTGGAGAGCACATCCACCATGTAGGTGTGCGATATTCTGTCAAAGGCCTTCTCCTGATCCAGGGTAATGAGGCAGGTGTCCACACCCCTGTCCTGCACATAGGCAATCGTATCCCTGAGCAGCACGAGGCTGTCAGAGAAATTCCTGCCCGGCACAGTGCAGGTCTGGTCAGGGTGAATCACCAATTCCAGAGCGGATTTGACCCGTTTGGCGATGATCTTGGACAGAATCTTATAGTCCACATTCAACAGTGAAATGGGGCGCCATTTTCTAATTTCCTCCCTTTCCCCCTTGTGCTTGTAGATGAGGGTGATAATGCCTTTCCTCATGGATTCTGACATACTGCCGGCCAGGAGCATACTCTCGTACACTTCTAGCAGGTCCGGGCTGATCCAGTCCCACAGAGCCAAATACAACTCCGCCGGCAAGCCGTCACTTCCGGGAGTTTTACTCTTCCCGAAGGACTCAAGGGCCTCGGTCAGTTCGTCAGGAGTTAGCGGTTTGTCCAGACTCTCCCGTGTACTGTCGTCTAAGTGCTCCGTGATAGAGGACAGGAAGGACTGGGAGGCCGTGTTGTCTGTGGGCTTCACGTCATACAATCCAGTATAAAAAGATTTGCTGATCCTCAAAATGTCGGACTGTGATGACTTTGCTGAGCCATCTTCTTCCTTCAGGCTGCTGATCACAGAGCTCTCTCTGTGTACCTTTTGGAAGAAGAAACGTGAGCACGTCTCGTCCTGCTCCACGGAGCGGACTCTGGAACGGAAGATGATCTTGGAGGCCTTCGAGGCAAAGAGCGAGGCTTGCTGGCTCTTCACCTCTTGGACTTCCTCCTTGACATCGACCCCCATCGACCGCAGCCGGAGCAGATTCTGCATGGTTTTCTGGAGTCGGGACATTTCCCTCTGTTCCTTTCTAGCTTTCTGGGTGCCTTTGAGAATGAAAAACCTCTTGATGTTTCCCTTGATCGCTTCCCACCAGTGTGTCAGTGACTCAAAGTGGGGTTTCATGGTTCTCCAACCTTTGTAATCCCTCTTGAGCTCCTCAATGTTCTCTGGGGTCAGCAGTTTCACGTTTAGCTTCCATGCCCCCCTGCCAACCCTCTGGTCCTTCTCTAAGTGAGTCAGCCAGTAGGAGGCAGTGGTCAGAGAAGAACACCGGCTTGACGTCGGTGGATTTGACTGTGAATGCACGGGACACAAACAGGAAATCTATCCTGGAACAGACGGACACGCCAGGCAGCGACCAGGTGTATCTACGCTGCGCTCCATCTGCAGGGTTGCTGAAGACGTCATGCAGCTTGGCATCCTTTACTGTTTCCATCAGGGATCTGGACGTAGCGTCCAATCTGCTGTCAGCCCTGCCGAATCGTCCAGCCGCATCGATGATGATGACCGCCCAGAATGACCAGACTGGAGGTTGCCAGCAGCAGTGGGAGCTGCTGAAAAACCTCCAGCCACTCAGCCCCTTGTAACGGGGCATAGAAGTTAATTAACCGGAGTGGAGCATTCTTGTACATTACGTCTGCTACGAGGAGGCGCCCGCCCACCACCTCCTTAACCTGGGAGATGGTGAAGCTGCCTCCCCGCAGCAGAATACCCAGGCTGGAGGAACAAGAGTCGTTTCTTCCCGACCAGATCGATGGCCCGTGGGACCACCATCGTGACCATTGCCTGTAGGAGCTGAGGTGCGGTATCGCACACTGCTGCAGAAACAACAGGTCAGCTTTGACCTTGGCAAGGTAATCCAAGGTCGCAACACATCGCGTAGTAGATTTAATGCTACGCACATTTATGGATACAATCTTTACACCCATTTTAAAGCAGTTAGTCGCTTACCAAACCTGTTGTCTCTGAGAGTTCCAGACCTTTGGTCTGCTCCTTCATGCCTGTAGTGTGCTCAAATTGCTTCACTTTGGATGGGCTGAGGAAAGTGTCCTGAACCTCCCCATTGGCGGTGTTCTGCTCGGTTGGCATCTGGGACTCCGTGCAGAGAGCGGGGTTTGAAATGTCCTCTGTTGGAGAAGCTCCCCCTCTGGGGCGTTGCTGCTCCCAGCTTCCCGGAGCTGGGGTGCGCTGAGCGCCTCACTGTTCCCAGATTCCTGGGGCTGCGGTACACTGGCCTCTCCGGGTTGTGGGCAAAGTTGGGGTGCGCTGGTCTCTTCATTGTCTCCAGTGTTCTGGAGCTCGGGTGTCTCATCCTCCAACTCCCTAGCGCTTTGCTGCTTCTTCTGTTGGCACCGCCCTGGTCCTTCTTCGTCCGAAGAGCCGCTGCTCTTGTTATCCGTGTCGGATAGGAGACGCTTCTTGACTCTTGTCTGGGAAGTGGCTTGGTTTCTTTTTAGCCCCTTCTTCCTTTTGGCTCTCTTCACCAGCTGCCACTCCCCCTGCTGCTTTCCCACTGCTGCCTCCTCCTCCTCCGTTGATTCGCTCTCCTGAGGAGTGGGAGGTTCAGGGGGCAGTGTTGTTGGTTGGCCGTCTGTTGCCCCAATCTTTTCCTCCACCTTGTCTCTCCCTGTGTCCTCCTTTGTCCCGTTGTTCTCCCTGGGGGTCTTGGTGGTTGGAGTGACACGAGGCATTTCTTCTGCTTCCCCCTCGTTGGCTTTGGCTGCCTGTGCATAAGTACAGCAACGTTTGGGGCAGGTCTTGTAGAGGTGACTTGCCTCACCACACAGGTTGCAGCACTTAGCCTGTTTACAGTCTTTTGTCTGGTGCCCTTCCTGTTTGCAGTTCTTGCAGAGGACGGCACTGCAGTTGGCCGCCACATGACCAGACTTGCCGCATGAGCGACAAGTTTGTGTTGCCCAACGTAGACCAGGTAGCCACGGCTTCCCCCGATAGCGAATCTGGAAGGGGGGTGGAAGACGGCTCCCTTACCGTCGGTCTTGAGCGTTACCTTAACCTGGTGTTTACATGTCCAGATCCCCAAATCATCTCTAATCGCGGTGCAGCTCCCAACCTTATCGAAGTACCTGGTAAGGAAGATGAGCACATCAGTGACAGGGACGTAGGGGTTGTACAGATGCACCGTCGCAACCCGTTCTCTTTGCAACGGCAGAGCAAAGAGCGGCTCCGCCATCAGGATCTTCATTTCTGGCAGGTCTTTCTTTTCCTCAAACACCTTCAGGAGTTTGACACAAGCTGCCACTTGCTTGAAAGTCACATCAAAAAATCCAGCGCTGGGGAAATCCTGTAGGCAGTAGATCTCCGCAGCCTCAAAACCACACAGCTTGTATAGGATCCTCTTGGTGAAGAAGGTCCTATCCATTCCTGTTCCTTGCTCGCTGCCCTTCACCATGACTCGGATGGTGTTAGGTACCCCATGGTAAGGAGTTCGACTGGTTATAGCCATTGTTGTTTCCCTGGCAGAAACGTGATGAAGGTCTCTCGCCTGCCAGGTAAGTCACACTGGGGAGAAACCATTCACATGTGAGGTGTGTGACAAATCATTCTCGGCCTCATCGTTCCTCTGTACACACCAAAACATTCACACAGAGCTGCCTTTTCTAGATGAGGTGTGTGACAAATCATGCTTGAGTTCATTGGATCTTCTGTTCCATCAGAGGTTCCACACAGGGCAGTGAGTATTCAACTGAAAGCAGCGCTCTAACTGCAAGAAGCTGAACCAAATTGCACACACACACACTTCATCAGATCAAAGAAGAAATTGTAAATGATGTTCCTGGGGCAACCAATGAGGTTCAAAAGCCGAAATCAGCAGACTGTTTTAAAGTCTGAATTTGAAAATTCACCTTTGAGTAAGAATGAAGAATCTTCTTTTGCGAATGGAACTTTGGACTATAAATATTGTAAGAAGAAAACTTTCAGAAAACATCACAAAAAGTAATATTTTACATTTTAAACTGGACGTGGAATTGAACAGAGCTGATGAAATTGTGAAGTTGATTGGGAAATGGGAGGATGATTATTTTGTGCATTGCATGTGATCAGATAATTGTTAGAATATGTAACATATTGTAAGGTGTAATATTCTACACGGTATAAATAAAAATAAACGTGTCACTTGGTGACACCTTTTCATTTTCTTCTGGTGGGAATGTTGTGAATACTTAGTTCATGGTTTGTGTGTTTTGGAATATAATTTTTAGTTTTGGGAATATAACTTTTTGATTGTAGGTTAAAAAGGTCAGAATAGAGAAAGCAGGTGGGCTTACTTAGCTGGAGACATGATGTCTGCACTCCTTGCAGTAATGACAGTCCAGGTAGATCATTTTGTTTTGGGAGTTAGAGCTAAATTAGTTTAAAAGCATTCAGTGAAAGGCTGTAAAACCTATTTACTTCATCAAGTCCAAGAACAAATTGTAAATAAGGGGGAATTGATTCAAAAGTTAGTTTGAGGACTGTCCAGAACAGGCTCCATCATCATACAAATGGGTGGAGCTTAGGAAGGCTCTCTGATTTCAATTTATCTGGTGTTTTCTGGGAGACATTTTAGTTGCAGTTTGGATCTCGTGTGGTTTGCAGCTCACTAAGAAAAGTTAGCTAAAATAAATGACAGTTAGACAGAGCTGCACTGTGAGCAGAGTAAAACCCTAACATATCATTGACCATGTGGAAGATGAGTGAGTTTTATTCTCAGTTTGAATTTTGTGAGGAACAGAAGCTGGAAGACTAAGGTTAAGGACATCTTCTCAGGAATGGATGGAAACTTGAAGTGGGACAAGAAGGATCCAGTTTTCATGGTACATGTGGGTACCAATGACATAGATAGGACCAGGGAGGAGGTTCTGCTGAGGGAGCAAGAGCAGCTCAGGGCTAAATTAAAAATCAGAAGCACAAAGGTAATTATCTCTGGATTATTACCTGAGACACAAGCAAATTGGAAGAGGAAGACCCACAGTATCCAAGGCAGGGATGGTGGGATCAGCACATGCACAGGAGAGATACGGGGCACAGGGGAGAGAGGGAGACACTTAGGAGAAAGAGGCACATGAGGCAGGGGCACTGGCAATCAAGGGTGCACAGGAGAGAGGGGACACAGATAAGACGTTCATAGGAGTGAGGGGGCACGGGGGAGATGAAGCACAGGAGAGCCGGACATGGGAGAGGGGGCATGAGAGAGGGGGCACAGAAGAGGGTCACAAGGAAGAGGGAGCACAGGAGAGAGGGTTCAGGAGGGAGGGGGCACAGGAAGGAGGGGCACAGGAAAGAGTTGGCAGAGGAGGGCAAGGAGGAGGGGCTACAGGAGGGAAGGAGCTCAGCAGACAAGGGCACAGGAGAGAGGGAGAGAGAGACACAGGAGAGCAGGGCATAGGAGGGAGGGGCACAGTAGAGAGAAGATTGACCCAATGTTTGGAGAGTGACTCTGCGACTGGGGTAGTGACTTGGGAATGATCTTTTTTCTCACCCTAGCCTTCATCTCTTGCTTCATGGCTCACCCCTCACCAGATCTCTCTGTCAGCCTCTCTCCACACATCTGAGGTCACATCCCTTGCCTGACCTCTCACTCTGTCCCCACCCCTCGCATGACCCCATGTCCTTTTCCAAGCCCCTGCCAGAGCCCTCACCAGCTGCATGGAGACCCGCAGGGTCTCAGTCCTCAAGTCGTTGCAGCAGCTTCTCTGTCCAGAAACAGACAGCAGTGAGAGAAAGTGAGTCATAGTCCCAGAGCCCATCGGATCTCCATTCATCATCATACAGCAGGGAGACTCATTGAACACAATACCTGGCACACAGCGCAGGGGGCATCAGGGAGACTTAATGAGCACAGTGCCTAGTACACAGCACAGGGAGCAGCAGGGAGACTCACAGAGCACAATGCCTGGTACACAGCACAGGGGCAGCAGGGAGACTCACTGAGCACAGTGCCTGGTACACAGTGCACAGGGCAGCAGGGAGAAGAGCTGGTCCGGGCATGGGAGCTGAGCGAGGAGTCTGGAGAGAAACGGACACCTCCACTTTCTCCTCCTTGTCCAAGGACAGAGTTGATTTCACATTTTGAATAATTATTTGCTCATTTGCACTTTGCTGACATTGTTTGAATGATTGCACTTTCTTCAAAATGAAACTTTTTACTTCCCAATTAGTGAAACGTCCAGAATAAATATAAGAATGTTTATGAAATATTAATATTGTTAATATGCTGTAATGTGGAAAAACATCATTTATCTCTATTTATGGAACTGGACAATTCTATCTATTTAATTCAATCTATTTAACATTAAAACTTAATAATTGGAGATTGTAGTGAATCATCTCTGTTTAAAGCTCAACATCTTGGTTTTGTCAGACTCTGTGATGTGTAAGGCATGGGGAGCACAGTGGGGCATGAGGTGAGATTCATTGTGTGAGTATCTGTCCCCCTACCCCTACAGCCTGTCCTATCTAGGGGTCGCGTCCTGTGGAGCTTCACCTCCCCTCAGCTCCAATTTCTGGGTCAGCACTCACCTCGTTCCGGTTCCTCTCCCGGGATGTCCTGATCCGTTCACCTCTCCCGGGATGTCCCGGTCCATTCCCCTCTCCCAGGATGTCCCGGTCCATTCACCTCTCATGGTTCCTCCCTTGGACTGTCCCAGTCTAGATCTTGTTTGAGAATTATATTGTTCAGTGTGCAGTACACGAGGATGATTGTGACCATTCTCTCTCTCTCTGGGTGTGATCCACCCACAGGTGTAGCCAGTACCTGAAACAATTCTTCAACATCCCACTAGCTTCTCTCTGTGAGCTGCCTCAGTGAGACACAGGTGCCAATAAACAACACCATCTCCTCAGTGTGTCGTGCATGAGATGGTGGCATCAGCCCCGGAAGGGATGGACCTTGTCCCTAATCAGCTGACCATCAGGTCACTCCCCTTCCCTGAATATGGATCTGATGTCCAAGTTCCTGACACTGAAAGCATTGTGGGATGATCCAGTGTGAGTGACATTCACATGGAGTATTCTCAGACGGACATTACACACTAGATGAAGGAGGGGAATTGCTTTCTGTTCAGGTAGCTCTGTGAGTCTCCTCGGGTGACCTTCAATGTCACGTGAGTGTTATCAATCACTCCCAGCACCTTGGGGAAGCAGCTATTCCATCAAACTCCAGTCACTGCTGCTGCTGTTATCTGAGTGTTGTATTAAATTTAGTGAAGTCAATTACTCTGCGGAGTCATTTACTCTGCTATCTCTCCTCTTCCTCATTCCTTCTTCTCTCTCACCTCTATCTTTCCAATTGCATTCTCAACATTTCTCCTCTTACCTCCCTTGCCTCTGTACAATCTCTCTCTCCTCCCCTCTCACTCCTCCTCCAGCATTTTAAAGATGAGAGGGATAGAGAGAAAGTTCACCATTTTAAACTATCATAGATGAAAAAATTAAGCAGCAACTCCATACAATATTATTGAGGTAAGGTAATTATTACTATATTAAACGATTTCAACAATTTCTCCTGTTTATGTGACACAACTGAAATAAACTATTATCTGTGGGCCTGTAGTTTGCTGAAATAATTGCTGATCACAACATGTAGACTGGAATCATGCATATGACTGACTGTTGGTGCCTGAACGCCCAAAAACCCTGAGTGTAATTTGAAGAGCCGCCTCAAACAGACACTCGGCAGAATCTCGCCACTCTCATTATTCCCATCTGGGGCCGTGGTCATTTCTGTGGTAGGTACCAGCTTCCTGGGTGATGTTTAATAAACCAGCATTAAAGATCCTGAATTTTTGATGTAACTTAGAAATAAAATTCCTAAATTGTGGGTTCAATTTCCATTCCAGGATCCATTCCAAAAAATCATGGCTGACACTCCAGTGCAGTACTGAGGGGTGGAAGAGATTACAGAGATAAGGAAGGGGGAGGTCATGGAGGGATTTGAAAACAAGCTCAAAAACCTCACTAAATCTAACACTGAGCTTTCCTGGGAAGAGTGGGTTATTCCTCGAGTTTTATTCCTGACAGACTGTGAGAACTGTGCCTAAACAATAGATCTTTCATGAGTGAATGAAAGCATAATGGTTAATCAGCAGTACTGATTGAAGACAATCCCTTAAGATGTCCATTCCAACTGACACCAGGGACTTCACCACCTTTCACAGCTTCATACACCTAAAGCTGTCCAGAATGCTTCCAGCCTGGTTCGGGAAGTTGTTGAAACTCCATTGTGATAGATAATTCAGAGTCCACCTTGGGAACCCTGTTTAACACATACACAAATGGCCTGCCAGACACCATGTCCCACAAGTTCAGCTGTGCTGATGACACCTGTTCAGCCACCCAGGCTCCATCCTCCTGCATTTGACCACATCCTGAATGAAGATGTTACAAAGTTGATGGACAACTGCAGCACATGGCGTCTCACTTTGAATCCTTCTAAATCCATATCCAGTGTATTCCAGCTCCACAATGTGAGTGCCAAAAAAAAAATTGCTCATCTACATGGATGGCCAGAGACTAAAGCATGATCTCAGCCCAACATACTTGGGAGTGACTCCAGGTAGGACTCCGTCCTTCCCGGAACATCTGAAGAAAACTGCAGCAAATTTCAAAACCAGAAACAATTTCATGACCAAACTTGCTACGTGGGGAGCTGCTGCCACAACACTCTGGACCTCAGCACTCGCCCTATCAGACTCTGCAGCAGAGTACTGTGCACCTCTGGCAAAGGTCGTCACACACACATCTTGCACAGACACATTTGAACTCAACAATGTGCATCGTAACTGGAACCCTCCACTCAACTCCTCTCCCTTGGCTTCCTGTCCTCAAACATCACTCCCTCACATATCCACGGGCTGACGATAACCTGGTTGAAACACTTTGCGCTGGATCTCACTTACCACTCCATGATAAGCTGTTCATCCCATCTGCTGCCTGCTGTCAATCTCAGTCCCCAAATGGAGCAACTTTCCTGAGCAAGATTGACCAGCAGACATCCTTTGGATCAAGGAATGGAAAACACGGGAAGTCACTAAAAAATTCCTTGTGACAAATCCCATCTGTCGAATGGCTTTGAACTACCAGGGCAAGAATCATCCTTGTCAAACAGGTTCAGGGCAGACCAAGGCCCCTGTGCAGACAACCTCCATTGTTGGGCCTCAGTACAAACCCCTTATGCACTTGTGGAGAGACACAAACAATGCTGGTCATTACCGAGGACTGTCCCCTCTACAGGCTAATCACCTTAAACTCGGCAAATGAGGAGGCGATCGCTTGGCTTCGGGGATTTGCATTCACGAAATAAAACATGAAACTGGAACCCAGACACAAAGACAACACTGACACCTGCAGCTCTAACTAGTTACCACTTTAAATCAAATCAGTCTTTCAGGCTGCCAGTTTACAGGGGAAAAAGCATTCTGTACACAGCCTTGGGACTTAACCCTTTTGAAACTGAATCTGACACGACAGAAATATTATTAGTTGTTGTCAGTCGTGGCTCAGTTAGCACTCTTATCTCTGAGTCAGAAAGTTGTGGATTCAATTCTCACTCCTGAGGTTGACACTCCAGTGCAGTACTGAGGGAGTGCTGCACTGTCAGAGGTACCATCTTTCAGATGAGTTAAACCAAGGCCGCTCTCAGGTAAATGTGAGAGATCCCTTGACACTATGTTGTACTCTGCAATGGAGTTATCCCTAATGTCCTGGTCAATATGGATCCTGCAATCAACATCACAAAAAACAAATTATCTGATCATTATCACATTGCTGTTTATGGGAGCTGGTTGTGCACAAATTGGCTCTCATGCTTCCTATCTTACAAGTGACTACACTTCAAAAAGCACCTCATTGGTTGTAAGGTATTTGCAGATGCTGAGTTTCTGAAAGTTGATATATAAATGTGTTTTTTTCTTGCAGAAATTTTCTGCTTCCTGTAAACTGGAAATTATAAACCCATTGATGGAGAAAGTATACTAGCCCACAGTGACATTGACCAATATATTGTGTATAAGGCTCATACTATAGGCTCCTGAGTGTTTCAGTGAATAGGAACACACCATGCTGACAAATCAGGTAGTTTGCGTTGTTATAAAAGTGAATTTATTGTGAGTTATAAATCTACACAGAAGATTAATAAAACATCAAACAACATCACAGTAATTAGCTTACACCAAACTCTGAATCAATCACAATAACAAACTATTTGAAAATCACCAACTAAAGCAGGATCCGATTCTACCCCACACCCACTTCTGAGAGCTGGATCACTTTACCAGCACAGGGGGCATAGCATGAAAACTCAAGCTACGATTTTAGGGGAAGATGTCAGGAAGTGACAGGAAGGCAGGTAATGCAGGAGTCTGAGTGTATCTCACTCTCCAACCGCTATTCAGTCCTGAGTACTGATGAAAGTGATAGTTAATCTGGGCAATGCAGCCAGAGCCACGTCCATGGCACCACAGCTGGATCAGCTGTACAGGAGGCAGAAAGACTGAAAGAGTGATAGGAAGCTAACATAAAAGGGAATCCAAAAGTCTTCAATAGGCATTTAAAAGGGTGGTAAAAGGAGGAGTGGGGCTGATTTAAGACCAGAAAGGGGTTTTTTGCATAGAGACAGCGGGTATGACTGAGATATTAAATTAATACTTTGCACCTGCCTTTTCCAAGGAAGATGCTGCACAGGTTATGGTGTAAGAGGAAGTAGTTCAGCGCTTGCAACAGATGAACCTTGGGTGTTATGAGATCTTTATAATTCCCTCCTTAAACTTTGCTGCATCTTTATCTCACTCCCCTCCTTTAGGACTCTCCTTAAATCCCACCTCTTTGGCCATATTTTTGGTCATCCCCTCCTAATATCTCCTTCTTTCTCTCGGTGTTAATTTTTCTCTGATGACGTCTCTATGACACAATTTGGGATGTTTGACTATATTAAAGTGCTCTATAAATACAAGCTGTTGTCCTCTCACATTCCCTCCAGTCCTCAAGGTACTGACCTGGGGTACAGACTGTGGAAATTGATTGGCCTCTAGTGCTCTGTTTGAGTGGCCAATCAGCATGTGTAGACCCAGACAGTGAATGTTGTGAGACAATGGAGACTGTCACAGAGAGACACATCCTGCCCTCCCCCTGACTTCCCAGCTGGGGTCACTGATGAGGAATGGGATTCCTGGCTGATTCTCCCCCTCCATAGACCAGGGATGTTGAGGCTAATTAAAGTACCGCCATTTTCACCCCAGGATTGGCTCCTCCCCCGGATGCTTGTGCTGGTAGATCAGAAGCTGAAGCCTTTCTAACCACTGAGTATCTGATTGCCTTCTTGGTCAGAGTGAGAGTCAGTGAGTGACTTGTACCTGACACTACACTGAAAGGATACTGAGTTTATGCAGGAGCTTCTATGCATATTGATGTCTTGGTAATGTTTGGTGATCTGGCTAAAGGTTTAATTAGCCTTCTTGAAATAATTGGACTGTTTAAGGCAGACACTGCTGAAACCGACAGTGCTTTGGAACGACAGCTCCCCTGTGTGAGCACTGGAGGGTAAACAACACAGACAACTCTCAGTGCAACAGAAGTAGGTGACCTGGCTCCAAGTCCATGTGGAGACGTTGGTGTATGGTGAGAGGAGGAGTAGGTGAAACAATCCTGTCACACGTCACACTGGAAGGGTTTGTCTCCCATGTGGGTTCACTGATGGTCCAGGAGGTCTGATAACTGTGTGAAGGCTTTATTACAGAACTCACATCGATAGGGTTTCTCCCCTGTGTGTGTGTTGATGAACCAGGCAATACACTGACTTGTGTCAAAACCTTGTCACACACACCTCACACCTGAACAGTTTCTCGCCAGTGTGGATCCACTGGTGCTTTAGGAATCGGAGTGGGTGAAAGCCTTGTCACAGACATGGAACCTGAAGATTTGTTCCCCTGTGTGAATCCTCTGGTGTCCCAGGAAAGCCAAAGACATCACAAATGCTCTATCGTAAACCTCATATTTGAAGGGTTACTCCCTTTTGTGAATGTTCCATTGAAGCAGGATGTTCGATGACTCTCTGAGTCGCACACCTCATACTTGAATGGCTTCTCTCCTGTATGAATGTGTTGGTGTTTCAAGGGTCATTGGCTGTTTGAAGGCTTGGTCGCAAACCTCATGCCTGAAAGGTTTCTCCGCTGTGTGGATCTTCTGGTGCTTCAGGAGAGCAGAGGAATGGGTGAAAGCCTTCTCACAAACCTCACACCTGAATGGTTTCTCCCCTGTGTGGATCCTCTGGTGCTTCATGAGATCAGATGATTGGGTGAAAGCCTTCTCACAAATCTCACACCTGAAGGGTTTCTCCCCTGTGTGGATCCTCTGATGTATCAGGAGAGTTGAGGATGTCACATAAGCTTTATTGCAAACCTCACATTTGAAGAGTTTCTCCCCAGTGTGCACATGCTGGTGCATGTGGAGGCTCCATGATTTTGAGAATGATTTGTTGCACACCTCACATGGGAACAGCTTCTTCCCCGTGTGAGTACGTTGGTGTGCACGGAGGTTCGAAGACTGCGAGAATGATTTGTCACACATCTTACAATTGAATGGTTTCTCTCCTGTGTGACTGCGCTGGTGATTAACCAGGTCTGATAATCGAGCAAAATCTTTGTTACAAATCTCACACGTGAATGGTTTCTCCCCTGTGTGAATGCGCCTGTGATGCACCAAGATTGATAATCGCGCAAAGTTCTTGTCACACACCTCACACTGGAATGGCTTCTCCCCTGTGTGAATGCGCTGGTGTGCATGGAGGTGAGATGAGTGTGAGAAAGATTTGTCACACACCTCACAGTTAAATGGCTTCTCCCCTGTGTGAACACGTCGGTGATACACCAGGTGTGATAATCGTGCAAAGTTTTTGTTACACATCTCACATTTGAATGGTTTCTCCCCGGTGTGAATACGTTGGTGTATGCTGAAGTGAGATAAGTGTGAGAATGATTTGCTGCACACCTCACACTTGAATGGCTTCTCCCCTGTGTGACTGTTCCTGTGATTAACCAGGTTCGATAACTGCGCGAAGCCCTTGTTACACACATCACACTTGAAAGGCTTCTCCCCGGTGTGAACGTGTTGGTGATTCAGAAGTGTCCATGAGTCTGTGAAGGCTTTGTCACACAGCTCACACTTGAACGGTTTCTCCCCAGTGTGGATGCGTTGATGCCTTCGGAAGGGAGACGAATGTGAGAATGATTTGTCACAGACATGGCACGTGAATGGTTTCTCCCCTGTGTGAATGCGCCGGTGATTCACCAGGCCTGATGACTGTGTAAAGCTTTTGTTACACACTTCACACTTAAATGGCTTCTCCCCAGTGTGAATGCGTCGGTGATTCACGAGTGTTGATGACTGTGCAAAAACTTGGTCACACAAATCACACCTGAAGGGTTTCTCCCCTGTGTGAATCCTCTGGTGTATCAGGAAGGATGTCGAATTTGTGAAGGCTTTGTCACAAACCTCACATTTGAATAGTTTCTCAGACATGTGGGCTTCCTTGTGTTACAAGTGGAACAACGGATGCACCTTGTGTGTTAGGAGATCTTATGAGTCTGTGGAACCCTCCTCACACGTTAACAGTGTCTCACCTGTAGCAATGAGTTAGTAGTTCATGAGACTTGATGAATGATTGAAGCTCTGACCACACTTGGACCCCACTCACAATTCTTTCCAGCCTCACCCTGACCGACTGACCACAGCCAAACCTTCGGAAAGGTTGGTTCTGATGGAAGGTTCCACACCACTGACCAGTTTCAGATCTGATGATATGTCAAAGCTCCCCTGACCCCACTGATTTCCAGATGATGGTTTCACTGCCCAACCTTCTCTGTGTTGAGCAATGCTGTTAAGGGACTGGATGTCTTCCCACGGTTGTGCAGTTGTTCACTGGGTGATGATCAGGAGCTATCTGCGGTGTCTACCCTCTCTGTATTCTCTGGTGTAGTATGATGCAAACCTGTAAAAGAGGAAAAGGAAACATGATTTTCTTCAACTGCCTCTCCACCTTTGTTAAAGGTGCTGACTCATCAGCTAGAGACTGGTCCATAGTGAGTGCCAGTCTGCTATTCCTCTGGCAGGGAAATCTGATGCAACTCCTTTTTTTTCCTCCACTTGACTGTCACACACCCTCTGTTCCCAGCAGGGACACTGGATAGTGACTAGGAGCAGACAACGTGGCTACTTTCTTTCCTCTGCCCAGCCCCCTGATCTTCCCAGGCACCGTGAGGGCAATGGAAAAGACAGTCGGGCAGAGTGTAAAACGGGCTATCAATTCACTTTGAGCTCGAGTCATGCTGGTGAAGACTAGTTTTACCCTTACAGTATGTGTTTAATATAAAAAATACTCGGGTGAAATGTTAATTCAATGGAGATTTTGAAATTTCTCCCCTTGTTTTCCAAAATTATTTGAAGAAAACACACTGGGCAGGAAGTGCTAGAAGCTAAGGAAAATATTGCTTCAGTGTAGCTGATTGAAGGGTTCTGGTTTATCCTGGGAAATTAGATACACTGCACTCACTCAGACTGCACATCCCAAATTCAGCTATCAGCCACAGCACTGGCAAAACTATTAAATCCAAGCCCACGCTTTTGGGAAAGGCCTAGGCCTTCAGGTAAAATCTTTATAGAAGGCATTAAAAGAGATTTCAATAAATGTGTCTCTACATATAACAGCCAAATTGCTATGGAGATTACAGAGATAGGGAGGGGCAAGGCCATGGAGAGATTTGAAAACAAGGATGTGAATTTTAAAATCAAGGTGTTGCTTGACCAGGAGCCAATGTCGATCAGTGAGCACAGGTGTGATTGGGGAATTGGTCTTGGTGTCAGTTAGGACATGGGCAGCAGAGTTTTGGAGGAGCTCAAGTTTACAGTGCAAGATGTGAGAGCAGCCAGGAGAGCAGTGGAATAGTTGTGTCTAGAGCTTACAAACGTCTGGATGAGGATTTCAGCAGAGATGAACTGAGGCAGGGCGTCAGTCGTCTCTCCTGTGAGTGGGGCTTGCACCTCTTCCTATGCACGGTGTCCCTATTCCTGGCCAACATAGGTAAATGAAAGTGAGAGCCAGTGATGGTAACGAAGAACCCTTCATAGAATCATACAGAATCACAGAATAGTATGGCACAAAAGGAGTGTGGCAGCGCAGCACTGTCAGAGGGCCCGTCTTTCAGCTGAGACCTCAAACAAGGCCCCTTCTGCTCTCTCTAAGGTGGGTGTCAAAGATCCCATGGCACTAGTTTGAAGAGGAACAGGGGAGTTATCCCTCGTGTCCTGACCAACGTTAATCCCTCAGTCAACACCACTAAAAAAGTTTATTTGGACGTTATTAAATTGCTATTTGTGGGAGCTTGCTGTGAGCACATTGGCTGTCACGTTTCTTACATTACAACAGTGGCCACAGTTATGGCACAGCGGATGGCAGATGCTGAGATGCTCAAATCTCAGAAGGAAATTTGAAACAGCTGCCACAACTGTTTTGCAATTTGTATTTTTATCTCAAGATGCATGCCTTGAATTCAGTAGTAATAAGTTCACCGAGTCTTACAGGCTTTTTACAAAACTAAATTAAACATGTATTAATAAAACTAAATGATTTTAAGCACATAGACAGGTCTACAAATTACTACTATGATAACTCCTAGCTTCCCTAACTAATCTAGCTCCTCGTTACACCTCCTTTAAGGCAACAGTAAAATAACATAGATTTCAAAAGACCCAAGCAAAGCACACAATACCCTGGCCAGTGATACTTAAAATTAATTCTCTTGGTTTTGGTTCCGGGAGAGAGCAGCTTTGTGCAGAGGTTTTCACACTTGTTAGATCTTAGAATACCTTCTTCTTATACATAACCCCATTTCCTTTGTACAGGTTTCTCCCTTTTTAATGTAAATCCCATTGTTCCAATATGTCTTTACAACTTTCCTTTTCCATAATATAAATATTTCATAATAGTCATATTATCAGTAATCTTTGGGAAAAATAAACACACTGTTTGGCTTAGCCTCTTTTGGCTCAGTGTAACATCTTACCATCTCTTTGAAATTCAAACTAATCTAATTTATCTAAAAATGCAAATGTTCTTCACACCTCCCATTCTAAAACTTCAACCATGTTTATGAATTTAGCATTTCAAACCTAGCTTCTCTTTCTGATACATCAAAGCACCAAGGCTAGCTGTCTTCAATTCAATTAAATTCCCCAAACACAACCTCACAAAGAAGCTTGTTCAAACCCCACCATTAACCTACCTTTACAATAAATCACAATAATATGATGAAAATTATTATATTTTCATGACACCATGCTTCACATGCACTTCATTGGTTGTAAAGAGCTTTGGGACATCTGGTGGTCATGGAAGGCTCTATATAAATGCAAGTTTTTCTTTTTTTTCTAAGGAGGTTACAGGGATAGGTGGTTAGAGGTCTTGGAGGGATTTGAAAAGACAGGAAACATCCAGATCCCAACACACGGAAAGAACTGATCATTCACAGAACTGATAATACCCAGCTCCCAACACACACACACACACACACACACACACACACACAGAGAACTCTTGCCATTTACAGCGACAGATTGAGAGAAACTGTAGTAATTTACAGTGAGACAGTGCGAGAGAAACAGCGGGGTCATTTAAGGTGAGTGTAAGAGAAACAGCAGGGCCATTTACAGCGTGAAAATGAGAAACAGCGTGGTCATTTACAGTGAGAGCGTGTGAGAGAAACAGAATGGCCATTTACAGCAAGAGAAGGTGAGAGAAGCAGGGTCATTTACGGCGAGAGAGTGAGACACAAACAGCATGGTCATTTCCAGGGAGCGAATGTGAGAGTGAGAGAAGAGTGCGAAACCATTAAAGAGCATGAGAGGGAAAAGAGCAGAGAGCAGCTGATTGGTGAGTAGGATTGGTGAGTATTTCTCGTCTTTAAAGTAAAAGGTCTTTAGTTTTGTGTTTAGATCTCTAGTCTTTTTTTCTCATTTGCTTAAAGATAGCTTGTTAAGTATAAGATCTTTACTGATGTGTATAAAAATAATTATAATAAAGTGTAAAGAGTGGGGATACTAAATTAATAATAAATTGAATAAAATATGATAGCGATGGCAGGACATGTGATGTGTTGCTGCTGCAGCATGTGGGAGCTGCTGGATGCCAAGGTAATCCAGATTGAATAGATCTGTACCAAGTGTTTGCAGCTCGAGGAACGTCGGATCCAAGTTAAGCAGCTGGAATTCAAGGTGACGACATTGCGCCACACCAGGGAGGGGGAAAGTTACCTGGACACTTTGCTCCAGGAGGCAGTCACACCCCTTAGATTAGGTAATTCAAATTTGATCTGTGATCAGGGACAGGAGGGTGTGACTACAGGTGAAGCAGGTATGGGGACTCAGGGGGTAGCGTTCCAGGAGCCTCAGCCCCTGCAACTATCCAACAGTTACAAGGTTCTTGCAAGCTGTGTGGACAAGAGTGGGGAATGTAGGGAGGATGAGCGAACTGACCTTAGCACCGTGGTACAGGTGGTCATTCAAGTGGGGGAAGGAAAAGAGAATGTAGTAGTGGCAAGGGACAGTATAATTAGGGGGATAGATACTGTTTTCTGCACCCATGAATGTGAGTCCTGAAGGCTGTGTTGCCTGCTCAGTGCCAGGGTTAAAGACATCTCCTCAGGGCTGGAGGGGAACTTGGAGTGGGAGGGGAGGGATCCAGTTGTCATTTTCCATGTTGGTACCAACGACATTGATAGGACTAGAAAGGAGGTTCTGCTGAAAGAATTTGAACAATTAGGAGCTAAATTAAGAGGCAGAACCTCCAAGGTAATAATCCTGGGATTACTACCTGAGCCACGGGCGAACTGGCAAAGGGTAATTAAAGTCAAGGAGTTAAATGCATGGCTTAAAGATTGTGGGAGGAATGGGTTTCAGTTCATGGGACACTGACACCAGTACTGGGGTAGAAGGGAGCGGTTCCGATGGGACAGGCTTCACCTGAACCATGCTGGGAGCAGCGTCCTGGCGAACTGAATAACTCAGGCTGTACAGAGGGCTTTAAACTCAATAGAGGGGGTGAGGGAGAGGTAGGGTTCTGGAAATGTGATACATAGGCTTACAAAGCAAAAGGACATGGCAGCCTTGCAGGGCAGCTATTTAAGTAATGATACCCAGAGAGTGACAGGAAGGGACAGAGTGTACAAACATAAAAAAACTGCAGCAAATAGGGTCAAAAGGGGAAAAAATGGCTAAAAGGCAAAATTAATGATCCTTTACTTAAATGCACATAGGTTTTGGAACAAAATATATTAATTAATGGCACAAATAGAGGTTATTGGGTATGATCTTTTAGCCATTATGGAGATATAGTTACAAGGAGATCAAAGCTGGGAACTAAATATTCAGGGGTATGTGAATTTTCGAAAGGACAGGTTGGAAGGAAGGGGTGGTGGGGTAGCTTTGTTACAGCGAGATGGAATAATCACGATAGCAAGAAACGATCTTGGATCAGAAGATGTAGAATCCATATGGATGGAGGTAAGAAATAACAAGGGGGAGAAGACGCTCGTGGGAGTAGTCTATATGTCCACTGACAGTAGCTATACTGTAGGACAGAGAATAAATCAGGAGATAATGAGGGCATATAAAAAAGGCAGGACATTAATGGTGGGTGACTTTAATCTTCATGTAGATTGGGAAAATCAAATTGGCAGAGGTAGACACAAGCAAGAATTCATAGAGTATATTCAAGAGAGTTTCTTAGGACAACATGTTGTGAATCTAACCAGGGATTAGGCTATTTTGGATCTGGTAATATGTATTGAGACAGGATTAATAAATGACCTGAGTAAACGATCCCCTAGGAAACAGTGTCCAAAATAGAGTAGAATTTAGCATTCAGTTTGAGAGTGAGAAACATGGGTTGGAAACAACTATGCTAAACTTAAAATAAGGGTAAGTACAATGGAATGAGGGCACAGTTGGCTGGAGTGGACTGGGAAAGCAGTTTAGCAGAAAAGACAGTTAATGAACAATAGAAGATGTTTAAGAAAATAGTCATGACTCTCAAGAAAGATATATCCCAGTGAGGAAGAAGGATTCAAGGAAGGGGATGAACCAACCATGGTTAACCAAGGATGTTAAGGACAGTATCAAATTAAAAGAAAAAACATACAATGTGGCAAAGATTAGTGGTAAGCCAGAAGATTGAGAAAGTTTTAAAAACCAACAAAAGATGACCAAAAAAATAAAGAGGGAGAAAATAAACTTTGAGGGTAAACTAGCAAGTAATATAAAAACGGATAGTAAGAGCTTATTTAAAAAATTATACATAAGGAAGAGAGGGGCCAAAGTGAATATAAGCCCATGAGAGAATGAGGCTGGAGAAATAATAATGGGGAACCAGGAAATGGCAGAGGAGTTGAATAAATACTTTGCTTCAGTCTTCAAGGTAGAAGACACTAATAGCATTCCAAAAATACTAAATAATCAAGGGGCAAAAGGAGGGAAGAGGAAATAAACACAATAACTATCACTAGAGAAAAAGTACGCTGGAAACTAATGGGCCTAAAGGCCAGTATGTCCCCTGGACTGATGGGGTGCATCCTAGGATATTAAAGGAAGTAGCTACAGTGATAGTGGATGCACTGGTAGTAATCTTCCAAGAACCCTTAGATTCTGGAAAAATCCCAGAGGATTGAAGAACGGCCAATGCAACACCCTTATTCAAATAGGGAGAGAGACAAAAAACAGCTAACTATAGACCAGTTAGCTTAACATCTGCCATTGGGAAAATGTTGGAATCTATTACAAAGGATGTAATAGCAGAGCATTTATAAATACATAATATTACCAAGCAGAGTCAGCAAGGTTTCGTGAAGGGGAAATCATGCCTAACCAATTTATTAGAATTCTTTGAGGAGGTAACAAGCAGGATAGATAAAGGGGAACCAGTAGATGTAATATATTTGGATTTCCAAAAGGTGTTTGATAAGGTACCGCACATAAGGTTACTTAATAAGATAGAGCCCATGGTGTTAGGGTTAGTATATTAGCATGGATAGAGGATTGGCTAACTAATAGAAGACAGAGAGTTGGGATAAGGGGGGCATTTTCAGGATGGCAACCTGTAACTAGTGAAGTGCCACAGGGATCAGTGCTGGGGCCTCAATTATTTACAATATATATTAATGACTTAGATGAGGGAAGTGAATGTACTATCGCCAAGTTTGCGGATGACCAAAAATAGGTGGGAAGGCAAGTGGTGGGGATGTCACAAGGAGTCTACAGAGGGATAGGGAAAGGTTAAGTGAGAGGGCAAAAATTTGGCAGATGGAATATTTGGGAAAACGTGAGGTTATGCACTTTTGCAGGAAGAATAAAGGAACTGAATATTGTTTAAATGGAGAAAGACTGCAGAAGGCTGCAGCACAGAGGGATTTGGGAGTCCTTGTGCATGAATCCCAAAAAGCTACCACACAAGTTCAACAAGTAAAAGGGAAAGCAAATGGAATGTTGGCCTTTATTTCAAAGGGAATGGAATATAAAAATAGGGACGTCTTGCTAAAACTATACAAGGCATCAGTTAGACCACATCTATAATACTGTGAACAATTTTGGTCCCCTTATCTAAGGAAAGATACACTGGCATTGGAGGCAGTCCACAGAAGGTTCACTAGGTTGATCCCAGGTATGGAGGAATTTTCTTAGAGAGGTTGAGTGGGTTGGGCCTATACTCACTGAAGTTTAGAAGAATGAGAGGCGACCTTATTGAAACATATAACACTCTTAGGGAGCTAGACAGGGTAGATGCTGAGAGGTTGTTTCCCCTTGTGGGAGAGTTTAGGGCCAGATGGCATAATCTCAGAGTAAGGAGGTGCCCATTTAAAACAGATATGAGGAGGAATTTCTTTTCTCAGAGGGTAGTCAATCTGTGGAATTCTTTACCACAGAGGGTTGTAGAGGCTGGGTCGTCAATTATATTCAAGGCTGAGATAGACAGGTTTTTAATCAGTAAGGGAATCTAGTGTTATGGGGAAAAGGCAAGAAAGTGGAGTTGAGGATTATCAGATCAGCCATGATCTCACTGAATGGCGGAGCAGATTTGATGGACTGAATGGCCTACTTCTGCTCCTACGTCTTTTGGACTTATGGTCCAACTCAACAATAGGAAATCAGTAAGAATCCTCAGACACTCTGCACCTCCCAGATAATTACACCTCACCTTCTCATATTCAGTAATGACCCATCAACAAAATTCAGTCTGTAAATCAGAAAGGAAATGCTTCCAATAAACACACTCAATATCCAACACACAGCTCCAGTCAAACAGTTCAGCACAAAGCACCGAGTAAACAGCTCTCTCAGCTGGATCTTCTCACACAGCATAAGGGGCATTTCCACACCTGATTCCCCACAGGATAGACAGACTGCCTGAACATTAGTGTGGATAATATGTGATGTAATTATTAAAAATTCTCTTCCTTCACTCACCATCTCCTCACTTGGTTTTCAGTCCCTACAGGAAGTGAAGCAGCTGTGGAAGAGGAAGAGGAGAAAAGGGCAGAGTGGGTGGGCTCTCTGATTGACATCTCTCACAACCAATCCAAATATTTCTGGAGCAACAGGAGTTTCCTGAAGCTTGGGAAACTGACCAGTGAAACGGAGGCGACTTTAAGTAGCAGATCAGGTGGGGATTTAAACTTGTCATTGTCCCATCTGAATAAAACCTCACTAAGTGCAGCTGCTGTCCCAGTTTCCCCTGCTAAAGAAATGACAGAAATTTGGCATTCTTCATCCTCGGAGGCTTTCAAACAGAGAACATCAGCGTGGGATGTGTAGCCTTGGATGTGTTTTACAGCAAATCAGAAGAAGAGGAGCCACAGCATCCAAGACAGCAATGATGTACAGTGGTGGGTCAGCACATGCACTGGAGACAGGGAAACAGAAGAAAGGACAAGGATCCTGTGTTTGGGCATTGACTCGGGGTGTGAGTATATGCCCTATAAATTGATATTTGACAGCCACACCTAGTCCATGGGTCCCCTCCTATGGAGGTTCAATCCCCTCAGCTCCAAATTTGGAGGCTCAACATGCAGCTTGTCCAGTTCCTCTCCCGGGGTGTCCCAGTCCATTCACCACTCCTGGGATATCCTCATTCTCAATATCACCCTTATGAACCTTGTCCAGTTCCTTTATGTCGTTTTTCAATCTGGGGATCAGAACTGTGCACAGATCTCCAAGTGTGGTCTAACCAAGGTTCTATACAAGTTCAACATAACTTCTCTGTTTTTCAATTCTATTCCCCAAAAAATGGACCCCAATGCATTTGTGCGATTTTTAAAAAAATGGTGTTGTTAACCTGATGTCAGATTCACAGAGGGTCTCTTACAATCTGTCCCATTTTACCTCGAGTCAGAAAGTAATGCCACTCACCACCAGACAAAACAGAAAACTAGTAGTAAAGGAACGGCAAGCAGACAGCTTCAGGAGGGAGAGAAATGATTTCAGGACCGGGCCATGGAGCGGAGCACCTTAGATCTACAATCTTAACAAAGTGAGTGTTGGTCCTATAGAAAGTGAGTCTGGAGAATTGATAATGGAAAACAAGGAAATGGCAGATGAATTGAACAGGTATTTTGCATCAGTCTTCACCATAAAGGATACAAGTAACATCCCAGAAGCAGCTATAAAACAGGAAGTGGAAGGGAGGGAGGAACTCACGAAAATTACAATCACCAGAAATGCGGTACTGAGTTAATTGTTGGAGCTGCAGACTGACAAGAGCCTGGGTACTGATGGACTTCATCCTGTGATCTTAAAAGAAGTGGCTAGTGAGATAGTTGATGCATTATTTTTAATTGTTCGAAACTCCTGAGATTCCAGAAAGGTTTGATTAGATTGGAAGATAGCAAATTTAACTCCATTATTCAAAAAGGGAGGGAGACAGAAAGTGGGAAACTACAGGCCAGATAGCTTAACATCTGTCACAGGGAAAATGTTAAGAGCTATTATTTAAAAAGCTATAGCAGGGCACTTGGATAAATTCAAGGTAATCAGGCAGAATCAACATGGTTTTGTGGAATGGAAGCCATGTTTAACCAACTTATTGGAGTTCTTTGAGGAAGTAACATGTGCTGTGGATAAAGGGGAACTGATGGATATACTGTACTTAGATTTCCAGAAGGCATTTGATAAAGTGCCACATCAAAGGTTATCGTGGAAAATGAAAGCTCATGGTATGAGGTGGGGAACATATTGACATGGATAGAAAATTGACTGGCTTACAGGAAAGAGAGTAGGCATAAATGGGTCTTTCTCAGGTCGGCAAGTTATAATGTGTGGTGTGCCACAGGGATCAGTGCTGGGACCTAACTGTTTAATTTAATAAATGACTTGGATGAAGGGATGCGTGGAATGGTTGCCAAGTTTGCTGATGACACAAAGATAGGAAAGTAATTTCTGAAGAGAACATAAGGAGATGACAAAGTGGCATAGATAGGTTAAGTGAGAAAGATCTGGCAAATGGAGTATAATGTGGGAAAATGTGAAATTGTCCATTTTGGCAAGAATAATAAGAAGCATATTATCTAAATGGTGAGAGATTGCAGAGCTCCGAAATGCAGAGAGATCTGGTTGCCTCATGAATTGCAAAAGGCTTGTATGCAGGTACAGCAAGTTTTTAGGAAAGCTAATAGAATGTTAGCATTTATTGCAAGAGGAATTGAATACAAAAGTAAGGAAATTATGCTTCGGTTATACAGAACACAAGTCAGACCTCATCTTGAGTACTCACCTTATTTAAGGCTGTAAATGTGTTGGAAGCAGTTCAGAGGTTTACCAGACTAATAACTGGAATGGGTGAGTTATCTTATGAAGAAAGGTTGGACAGGCTAGGCTTGTATCTGCTGGAGTTTAGAAGAGGAAGAGGCGACTTGATATATACATATAAGACCCTGAGGGGACTTCACAGGGTGTACGTGGAGAAGATGTTTCCTCTTGTGGGAGAGTCTAGAACTAGGGGTCACTGTTTAAAAATAAGGGTTTGACCATTTAAAACGGAGATGAGGTGAAATTCTTTCTCTCAGGGGGTCGTTAGTCTTTGGAATTCTCTTCCTGAAAAGGAAGGAGATTCTTTGAATATGTTTAAGGCAGAGGTGGATAGATTGTTGGTAAGCAAAGGGGTGATAGGTTATCAGTGGTAGGTGGGATGCAGATGTCTGGTGACTATCAGATCAGCCACAATCTTATTAAATGGCGGAGCAGGCTCAAGGGGCTGAATGGCCTATTCCTGCTCCTTGTTTGTATATAACTGGAGCAGGGGCTGAATGGAGGACAGGCCCTTCACCAACAGTAAGGAAGATGGATTCAAAACCGGAGGGGGGGGGGGGAGACAGAGAGGCGAGGTGGGATGGGGTCGGAGGAGGAGGAGAGGACGTGGGGTAGAGGGGGTTAAACGGCTGGGATCCTGGTTCCCGTTGCCCGGGGCTGGGATTTACAGGTGCCGCACCAATTCCAGCTCCGCCCAACGCTCGGGCTCGCGCTTTCTCAGATGCGCGCGTCAGAACTACAACTCCCATCAGGCACCGCGGACTGGGTGTGTTTGTCTGCGTCTCTCTCTCTCTCTTTCTCTGTCCCTCCGTCTCTTGTTCAGTGGTGTCGCTGATTTCTGAGCAGGCGCCTATGCGAATGCAGCATGGGTAATGTAGTTCTGATTCGGTGAGTGTCTCCCTCACTCATGGTCGGAGTGCTCGTCACTTCCTAGGCTCTGCCTCCACCCCCTGAAATCACGTGCTCCGAACTTCCGAGCACGGCTGCCCTCGGTGTCCGCGTTATCTCCTGTTGGGGTCCATGGATTTGTGTTTTATTCGATTCCCTTTCTCTTTACGCCTCCGCCCCATTCTTCACCCCCTACTCCCATCCACCTAGGTCACTCCCTCGGGTGTGGGGGAGAAAACTAATTTTCCGCGGCTATTCTGTTCCTCAGCGCTTACCTTGCCCCTGGAGTCTAGCACGGAAACGCAGTGCTAGCCTTCCTGCTGTGATCTACATATTTAAAGACACACGTGATTTAAAAGGACAGTGACACTGTGAGAGAGACTGATTTCAACACTGGAGGGAGAGCGGGTATTGAAGGAACAAAAAATACGTAAAGCTGGAAAACTGTCAATCCTGAATTTCTTCTTTTTTTCTGAAAATTTATGCAGAGAAACACCTTTGACCACAAGTCCATCGGGCAGTGGTTGGCACGTAACGTCTTAGAGGCCTTGAGGGAAAAGGAGAGGGTGGATCCTGTGGGATGGTTCCCCGAGCAGACTGTCAAAGTCATTTGGCAGAATGCCTCATCGCCAGAACTTGCCAACAAGCACCAAGACGTAGCTTGGCTGGTGGTGAGAAAGGACCTCCCCATCAGATCCTTCCTACACGCCAGGAGTATCACCCCCTCTGCACGTTGCCCTCGAGGTGGCTGTGGTGGGGAAGAGACCGTTGTTCACCTCCTTGTAGATTGTGCCTTTGCAAAAAAGGTCTGGAGAGAGAAGCAGTGGTTTCTGTCGAGGTTCGTCCCAATCAGTTCTGTGACACAGGACTCTGTGCTCTATGGGCTGTTCCCAGGGACACACACCGAGACAAGCATCAACAGCAGCTGGAGGATCATCAGCTCGGTGAAAGACGCTCTTTGGTCTGCCCGTAACTTGTTGGTCTTCCAGCGCAAAGAGTTGACCCTGACCGAGTGTTGCAGACTGGCACATTCCAAGGTCCAGGACTACATGCTGAGGGACGCACTAAAGCTTGGGGCAGCTGCAGCAAAGGTGCAATGGGGAAGGGTCGCTGCCTAAGACCTTTCTGCCATAGTGCACCGAGGGGCTGGGAACTATAAAGAGCCCCTCTGGATGTACAGCTCAAAATGAATGTCTGCCAATGATTGTAATATTCATTGTTTGTACTGATACACCTTGTGATTCATGTTGTAAAAGTTGAACCTGATTGTATTTTTGTGATGGTGATTTTGAAATGGTTTGAAATGTTGTTGAAGATTTATGAATAAAATATATTTTTGCAAAAAAAAAATTTCTCCTTTTTTTCTGGTAATTGTAAACTTGTTTACAGGGAGAGGGTTTGCAGACGGGAAGCTCAGACCTGATATTATGTCAGTCTGTCTGAATCACTCGATTCCTCAGGACCTGAATATCATCAACAATTTGTATGGGGAAAGCAGCACTTGCAGCTCGGACAGACCGTACACGTGTTCCGTGTTGTGTGCAGACACAGATTCGACTGACTGACCAATCTGGGGAGGTTCAACTCAAACAAAACTGGGAGAGTCCATGTGGACAATGTGGGGACGGTTGGAAGGGGTTCAGTTATCGCTCTAATCTGGAAACTTATTGATACGGTCACATTCGGGGAAAAGCTGTTCACCTGTCCCGTTGTGAAAAGGGATTCAGTCGATTTTCAAACATGTTGAGACACGAGTGAATTCACAGCCGGGAAAAACCCTTCACCTGCTCTCACGTGGGAAGGGATTTAATAAGTCATCCCACCTGCTGACACACCAGCGAGTTCACACTGGGGAGAGGCCATTTACCTGCTCTCTCTGTGGAAAGGGATTTTCTGAATCATCAGCCCTGCTGAGACACAAGCGAGTTCACAGCGGGGAGAGACCGTTCATCTGCTCTCAATGCAGGAAGAGATTTAATCAGTCATCCCACGTGCTGACACACCAGCGGGTTCACACTGGGGAGAGACCGTTCACCTGCTCCATGTGTGAAAAGAGATTCGCCAAGTCATCGACCCTACTGAGACACCAGCGTGTTCACACTGGGGAGAGGCCCTTCACCTGCTCCGTGTGTGGGAAGGGATTTGCTGAATCATCAATCCTGCTGAGACACCAACGAGTTCACACCAGGGAGAGACCGTTCACCTGCTCCGTGTGTGGGAAGGGATTCAGTCAGTTGTCCATCATGGTGAGGCATCAGCTTATTCACGCTGAGGAGACACCGTTCACCTGCTCCGTGTGTGGGAAGGGATTCACACAATCATCCCACCTGCAGAGACATCATTTAGCCCACACTGGAGCAAGACGATTCAGGTGCTCCACGTGTGGGAGAGGCTTCAAACAGAAATCTGACCTGCTGAGACACCAGCGAGTTCACAGCGGGGAGAGGCTGTTCACCTGCTCTCACTGTGGGAAGAGGTTTAACCAGTTATCCCACCTGTGGAGACTATGTGCTACATAGTGATAACTAGTTTACAGACCGTTCCGACTTTACATTGTTATGAAATACATCACTGTTACTGGTTAGGCAGATAGAAGTGCTTTAGGAGACATAAACGACAGCACAGCAGTGAGAGAGCTTTTCAATGCTGTGACTGGGAGAAGAACTTCCAAAGCACTAAGGAATTGAAACAGCACCTTCACACTGAGGAGAGACCGTTCACCTGCTCTGTGTGTGGGAAGAGATTTACTGAGTCATCACATCTGCTGAGACACCAGCTAGTTCACAATGGGGAGAGGCCGTTCACCTGTTCCATGTGTGGGAAGAGTTTTAATCGATCATCCAACCTGCTGAGCCACCAGCAAGTTCACACCGGGGAAAGGCCATTCACCTGTCCCACATGTGGCAAGGCATTCACTCGATCAGGGAACTTGGTGAGACACCAGCGACTTCACACTGGAGAGAGGTCATTTACCTGCTCCGTGTGTGGGAAGGGATTCACACAATCATCTCACTTGCTGAGCCACCAGCGAGTTCACACGTGACTGCACTGCTCCGATTCTGCAGTTATCGCTGATGTTAATCAGATTCAGGGCTGAAGCTTGTTAATTATGGCAATGGAGAAGAAGATGCTGTTCCTGCTAACCACAGTAACTGGGCTGCAGCTGACAGAATTTGCATTTACATAGCGCCTTTCACGACCTCAGGATCTCTCTGTGTGCAGTCAGTCTCCACAACCAGCAATGTGATAATGATCAGAGATGATCTGTTTTCAGTGAGATTGGCTGAGAGTGAAATATTGGCCAGGACACTGGGGAGAGTTCCCCTGCTCTCCTTCAAAATAGAGTCTGTGGGATCTTTTACATCGTCCTGAGAGGGGCCTTGGTTTAACATCCTCATATCTTCTTGTCTGGCTCAGGGTCATCGCTTCTGTGAAGCACCTTGGGATGTTTTACACTATGTGAAAGGAACATTATAAATGTGGGATGAATGTGATATTCAGATGCAGACATGCCAGGTGAAGCTGAGCCGAGTCCGGATGTGCTGGATGAAGCCGAGCCGGGTGCGGATGTGCCGGGTGAAGCCGAGCCGGGCGCAGATGTGCCGGATGAAGCTGAGCCGGGTGCAGATGTGCCGGATGAAGCCGAGCCAGGTGCGGATGTGCCGGATGAAGCCGAGCCGGGTGCCGATGTGCCGCATGAAGCCGAGCCGGGTGCCGATGTGCCGGGTGAAGCCGAGCCGGGCTCAGATGTGCCGGATGAAGCTGAGCCGGGTGCAGATGTGCCGGATGAAGCCGAGCCAGGTGCGGATGTGCCGGATGAAGCCGAGCCGGGTGCCGATGTGCCGCATGAAGCCGAGCCGGGTGCCGATGTGCCGGATGAAGCCGAGCCGGGTGCTGATGTGCCGCATGAAGCCGAGCCAGGCGCAGATGTGCCGGATGAAGCCGAGCTGGGTGTGGATGTGCCGGGTGAAGCCGAGCCGGGTGCAGATGTGCCGGATGAAGCCGAGCCGGGTGCGGATGTGCTGGGTGAAGCCGAGCCAGGCGCAGATGTGCCGGATGAATCCAAGCCGGGTGTGGATGTGCCGGGCACAGATATGCCCGATGAAGCCGAGCCGGGTGCCGATATGCCAGATGAATCCGAGCCGGGTGCGGATGTGCCGGATGAAGCCGAGCCGGGCGCAGATGTGCCAGATGAAGCCGAGCCGGGTGCGGATATGCCGGGTGCGGATGTGCCGGATGAAGCTGAGCCGGGTGTGGATGTGCCAGGTGAAGCCGAGCCAGGCGCAGATGTGCTGGATGAAGCCGAGCCAGGCGCAGATGTGCCAGATGAAGCCAAGCCGGGCGCAGATGTGCCGGGTGAAGCCGAGCCGGGCGCAGATGTGCCAGGTGAAGCCGAGCCAGGCGCAGATGTGCCGGATGAAGCCGAGCCGGGCGCAGATGTGCCAGATGAAGCCGAGCCGGGTGCGGATGTGCCGGGTGAAGCCGAGCCAGGCGCAGATGTGCCAGATGAAGCCGAGCCAGGCGCAGATGTGCCAGATGAAGCCGAGCCAGGCGCAGATGTGCCAGATGAAGCCAAGCTGGGCGCAGATGTGCCGGGTGAAGCCGAGCCGGGCGCAGATGTGCCGGGTGAAGCCGAGCCAGGCGCAGATGTGCCGGGTGAAGCCGAGCCGGGTGCTGATGTGCCGGGTGAAGCCGAGCCGGGTGTGGATGTGCTGGATAGGGCCGAGCCGGGTGCAGATGTGCTGGATGAAGCAGAGCCAGGTGTGGACGTGCCGGGTGAAGCCGAGCCGGGCGCAGATGTGCCGGGTGAAGCCGAGCCGAGTGGTACCTGCAGCTGAGAGTCGAACACAAGGGAATTGTCACAGACCCGGAGGAAACAGCAAGACCCCCAAAAAAAAACCCAGGATGATTGAATCTGATTGTAAAGTGCCTCATGGCCCATGTGGGAATCTGTGCAGCTTCTGTAAAATAATAAGAGAGTGGGGAGGGAGCAGTGTCAGGCTGACCTTAACATTGGGTGATATGTCGTGTATCATTCCCAGCTTCAGGTGTCATTAAAACTGCATTTCAATGTAACAACTATTGGAAAGTCAACTTGAATAAAGGGAAATGTTTCTTTCAGTGATCCTGGTGGAAGGAGCAATAATTTACCCATCGCCCTGTCAAATTAATTTGAACCGTCCCCCATAACACCAGCTAACCTACTCGCGAGCTTCTTGGTCCGAGCTCTGTTGAGGTGCAACTCATTCATTTGAACAGGTCCCTCCTGATTCAGGAACCTGACATCCTCCTTCCTGCAGCAATTCTTCAGCTCCGTGTGAATCTGCCGTGTACTCATCTTCCTCTCCCCGCTATTGCCCGGCATGGGAAGTAATCCTGAGATTATTCCCTCATCTTTAATTTCTTGCAAATTCCTAAAGTTTTTGACGTTAGGACATCAGACCTTTTCCTTCCCCTGTTGCCGGATCCCATGGCGTTTGAGTGTTCACCTTACTGCCCCTTTAAAATGTCCTGCCCCTCAGGAACACAAAAGTAGGAGGAGTAGGCCATTCAGCCCATTGAACTTGTCCCACCATTTCTTACAATCATGGCTGACCTTGAGTTTCAACTCCACTTTTCCACACCCTCCCCATGTTCCTGATCCCCTGGGAGACCTGAAATCTGCCTATCCCAGCTTTAATCCCAGTCTGGGGGATTGACTTTGGATTTGTGGGGGAAATTGACTGTGGATTTGGGGGATTGACTGAATTTCAGGGGAATTACTCTGGATTTGTGGAGGGGAATTGACTCTGGATTTGTAGGGGGATTGACCCTGGATTTGGGGGGAATTGACTCTGGATTTGGGGGGGATTGACTCCGGATGTATATGTGGGGTTGACTCTGGATATGTGGGGGTTAACTCTGGATTTGTGGGGGATAGACTATGGATTTGTGGGGGTTGACTCTGGGCTGTGGAGGGGGTTGACGTTGGATTTGTGGGGGGGGGGGGTGGTGGGGTTGACTTTGGATTTGTGGAGGGTTGACTGGATTTGGGGGGATTGACTCTGGATTTTTGGGGTGATTGACTATTAATTTGTCGGGGATTGGCTCTGGATTTGTGGGGCAGTTGACTCTGGACTGTCAGCGGGGCTGGAGGGTGTTGACTCTTGATTTGTGGGGGGTTGACTCTAGATTGTATGGGGGTTTGACTGGATTTGGGAGATTATAATGTAGATCATTACTTAGCCAAATTAAAGTTCAATGTTGAAAGGTAAAAAATTGAGAGTTCACTGCTTATGAGCCCTTGTCTGCAGCAAAAGCTTTGCCAGGTTCATTTAGATTCCAGGAGTTGAGTTGAAACCCATGTAACTGCAGTTGCCATAGATAATTTATTTTTAAAACCTATCCACCTTTTCCAAAAAGTCAATGATTTTTGTACTTGAGGTTCTTTTCAATGAAAATTCACTATCTCTGTGTTGGATTTTTAAACTAACAGAGATAGGGCCTTAATTTGGGAGATGAGAGAAGAGAGAGAGTATTACTGCCCCTTTGGCAGATTCTTCAGACTGCTCAATAGTTCCCACTTTACCAGCTTGAGTGTTATCTTAATGCAATTTCAAAGTGGTTACTTCAGTCACAATGACCTCTCCCCAGAATGATTTCAGAAGGGGTTTGTTTATCTGATGTCTGAACGAACTTTGCTTCATGACTGGGGTGATTAGATTCTGTAATGTCCCAGCCATTAACCCCCTGAATGAGTCATCATCCATCTTGATGAGATCATGTAATTATTGTTCTAGCAGACTCTCTGTTTCCGCTGGAGTGATAATCTTATGGAAATGCAAGTATTATATCCATCCATTTCAGGAAATTGTTTTGAAGTGGTTCTTGACCTACTCAGGTGTGAAATTCCAGAGAAGGAAATGTTGTGGCGTGTCTGAATTGTATTTCACATTGGAACTTTCCAGAAACTGGTCACTGGCAATACCAGACATCAGGTGACTTGTGGCAGTCATCTTTAGTTGATGTTATTTCTTGCTTTTAAAAAGAGTCCTTTTTGAACAGTTCAGTATCTGTTTGGTCAGCTGATGAAATTACAGATTGATATCACTCATGCACAAGTCACATCATCATGAAACCTTCATCTCAAGAGGAATGAATTCCAATGAGCATTTCATTACAGACACCTAACTATTAAGAGAATTAAAACAACAAATGCACAGTCATTCACACTCTTCATCTAATTCCATCTGTTCTGTGCTACTGTGGTCTTCTTACCCAGATTACCGTAAACTGTGTTAGACTCTGGATAACACGCTCTTACTATGCTTTTCCTTTTCAGGTGGTTGGTTACAAACAAAACCTGTCTACATTTGAAAAGATTCAGCTTGCACTAGGGCTCTGAAATTGTTTTATTCCTTTGGCATGGTGGATAATTTTATCAGCAGGATTCTGGATTAGTGCCCAGCACTTCACTTTCAGTGAATTTTCCATCAGTGCTGTCCCAGTTGATGTTTAAAACTTGTTCTGTTTCATTTTGCTCACTAGTGGTTAACCCTGCATGGGTTTCACTGCTATTCCCCTTGTGATCTCCACAAGCATTTGGGGTGCTTTGGGGTAGTTTCTCAAAAGAAGTTTTGGGAATGGCCATTCCCCTAACCTTTTCCACGAACCCAGGAACACTGCTCCCCCAAGTAGATGCTCAGTTCCTTCTGTACTCCCCTGAGGCTCTTCAACTGAGTGGGGCATCACCCTAACTTATTTTGGTATATTTGGAGAAATTCCCTGGTCCCTATTTAAATCTGCAATGAAGGTGTCTACTAAAATAGATCAGCGAATTAGTTCCCACTTCTAATTATTCTCCTTGTCTGTGGATTCAAATTGCTCTGGTCGTCTGTGGATTCAAATTCCAAATGATAGCACCCAGATTTCTGTTATGGCCACATGAAGAGGGGTAAAAATTGACTCCCTGATGATATCACTCCGAAGTCTCACTGTAACCGTTTTTTTTTGTGAATTTAGAAGGATAACTCATGGCCTGTGCTTAACCATTTACATGCTGATTGCAAAGGAGCCAGTCTGGGAGGCTTTCTTGAGTTTAATACAAAAAAGGGGTTCATTTTTAATTGAGTTAAAAATCCACCCAGGTATAGATATATAAATATTTAAAAAGGTAAACCCGTGTCTCAACCTTTGCATTCCACATTCGCAAACACAAACATACCTGTGTGCAAAATTTACAAGTTAAACTCAGGTTCTTACATTCTTGGCCAAATTAAAGATCAATGTTGAAAGGTTAAAAAAAAACGAGAGCCCTTTGCTGGTATCTGTGGCTGTGGCAGAAATTTTTCATAGTGATCTTGAAGCTCCAGGAGTGGAAGCCCATATATAACTATAATTTCCAGAGACAATTTGTCTTTTTAAAACATAATCTGTCTTTTCCAGAAGTCAATCATTTTTGCACATGAAGTTCCTTTTGATGGAAATTCACTACCTCTGTGCTGGACTTTTTAAACTTTAAGATATAGGGTCTTAACTTGGGAGAGAAGAGGAGGGAGCTTTTACTCTTCATTGGCAGCTTTTCCAGACTACCCCTGTTTTAGCAGCTTCTGTGCTGTATTAAAGAGATTTCAAAAAATGTTATACTTCAGTCTCATGACCTCTCTCTCTCCTCATAATGATTTCAGAGGTGTTTACTTAGCTGATGTCTGACCAAACTGTGGTTTTTGTTTTGATTCTATAAAGTCCCAGCTATTAACCCCTGAATATCCATTAGCCATCTTGACAAGATAGGAAAAACATCTTACCATGTAACTATTGTCCTAGTAGGCTTTCTGTTTCTGATGGAGAAGTAGCCTTAGAGAAATGCAAATATGAAGTCCAAAACCGTTTTCAGTAAATCATTATGAAGTAGTTCTTGACATCAGCAGGTGTGAAATTGCATGATGATATCTGGGCATGTCTGAATTGTAATTCACATTGGAACTTTCCAGAAAACTTGCCAACTTGCAACACCAGATGTCAGTCGATTTGTGTAGGCCACCTTAATTCAATATCTAACCTTGCTTTTAGAAGTCCTTTTTAAACGATTCAATATGTTTGATCAGCTGATGCAATTATAGATTGATATAATTCATGCACAAGTCACATCATTGTGTCAGTGCATATGTGTGTTTTTGCTTGATTATGGGAATGATTGTTGGGATTTTGCTGTGTGTGTCTATGTTTGTTGATTGAGCAGCAATTGGAATTTTCTGGTCTTTGGAGGTTTCAGAATAGAGTTGAGGCTGTAGTTCTGTTAAGTGTGTTTGTTTGGTGGAGTGTGTCATTGAGAAACTGGGATAATGTTACATGTGTGACCTAATTTCAGTTAGATGGGAGTTGGGATCTTGTTACGTGTATTTGTGTGGTTTCAAATGGGGGCAGAAACTACAATTACATAATAATTTGAAGGAAGTTTTAGTAAGGTTTATCTTGTCTATTTTTGGATGTGGATAAAAACCTATTTCATTCATTAGGTAACAGATACTTATTACAAAATATTAATTTTTCTAAGTTTCCATATTGTTATTCAATATTTCTTTTGCAAAAATATACTTTATTCATAAATCTTCAACAACATTTCGAACCATTTCAAAATCACCATTACAAAAATACAATCAGGTTCAACTTTTACAACATGAATCACAAGGTGTATCAGTACAAACAATGAATATTACAGTCATTGGCAGACATTCATTTTGAGCTGTACAGCCTGAGGGGCTCTTTAAAATTCCCAGCCCTTCTGTGCACTATGGTAGAAAGGTCTTAGGCAGCGACCCTTCTCTATTGCGCCTTTGTGGCGGCTGCCCCAAGCTTTAGTGTGTCCCTCACACGTAGTCCTGGACTTTGGACTGTACCAGTCTGCAACACTCGGTAGGGGACAACTCTTTATGCTGGAAGACCAACAAGTTACGGGCAGACCAAAGAGCGTCTTTTACCGAGTTGACGATCCTCCAGCTGCAGTTGATGTTTGTCTCGGTGTGTGTCCCTGGGAAAAGCCCATAGAGCACAGAGTCCTGTGTCACAGAACTGCTCGGGACGAACCTCGACAGAAACCACTGCTTCTCTCTATAGACTTTCTTTGCAAAGGCACAATCTACAAGGAGGTGAACAACGGTCTCTTCGCCACCACAGCCACCTCGAGGGCAACATGCAGAGGGGGTGAGACTCCTGGCGTGTAGGAAGGATCTGACAGGGAGGGCCTTTCTCACCACCAGCCAAGCTACGTCTTGGTGCTTGTTGGAAAGTTCTGGCACTGAGGCATTCTGCCAAATGACTTTGTCAGTCTGCTCAGGGAACCATCCCACAGGATCCACCCTCTCCTTTTCCCTCAGGGCCTTTAAGACGTTATGTGCCGACCACTGCCTGATGGACTTGTGGTCAACGGTGTTTCTCTGCATAAATTTTCCCATGAGGGACAGGTGGTATGGCACGGTCCAACTACTTGGAGCATTCTGCAGCAGCGTGGCCAGACCCATCCTTCGTAACACTGGAGACAGGTAGAACCTCAGCATGTAGACACTTAGCGTTTGCATACCGAGGGTCTACGCACCGCTTGATGCAGCCACATACAAAGGTGGCCATCAGTATGAGGGCGATGTTGGGCACGTTTTTTCCCCCTTTATCTAGAGGCTTGTACATCGTGTCCCTGCGGACACGATCCATTTTCGACCTCCAGATAAAGCGGAAGATGGCTCGGGTCATCGCCACCACACAGGAGTGTGGAATGGGCCAGACCTGCGCCACGTACAGCAACAGCGAGAGTGCCTCACACCTGATGACCAGGTTCTTACCCGCAATGGAGAGGGAGCGTCGCTCCCACATGCCCAGTTTCCTTTTCACCATAGACACTCGCTCCTTCCAGTTTCTAACACATACCCTGGTTCCTCCGAACCATATCCCCAGCACCTTCAGGCCGTCAGTCCTGACAGTGAAGGGGGACAAAGGATCAGTCAGCCCAGTTCCCAAAGAACATGGCCTCGCTCTTCCCACGATTTACCTTGGCTCCCGAGGCCAGTTCAAACTGGTCGCAGATGTGGACCAGTCTGCGCACCGACAGCGGATCCGAGCAGAAGACAGCGACATCGTCCATGTACAGGGAGGCTTTGACCTGAGTGCCTCCACTGCCTGGGATCATCACTCCTCTTATGCCCGGATCCTTCCTGATGGACTCAGCAAAGGGTTTTATGCAACACACAAACAGGACAGGGGAGAGAGGGCAGCACTGCTTGACTCTAGATTTAATAGGAAAGCTATCTGATTCCCACCCATTGATAGAGACTGCACTACTGATGTTAGTGTAGAGCATTTGGATCGAATTGTGAATTCCCTCCCCAAACCCCATTTTGGAGAGCACATCCACCATGTAGGTGTGCGATATTCTGTCAAAGGCCTTCTCCTGATCCAGGCTGATGAGGCAGGTATCCACACCCCTGTCCTGTACATAGGCAATCGTATCTCTGAGCAGTGCTAGGCTGTCAGAGATCTTCCTGCCTGGCACAGTGCAGGTCTGGTCAGGGTGGATCACCAATTCCAGAGCGTATTTGACCCGATTGGCGATGACCTTGGACAGAATCTTATAGTCCACATTCAACAGTGAAATGGGTTGCCAATTTCTAATTTCCTCCCTTCCCCCCTTGTGCTTGTAGATGAGGGTGATAATGCCTTTCCTCATGGATTCTGACATACTGCCGGCCAGCAGCATACTCTCATACACTTCTAGCAGGTCCGGGCCGATCCAGTCCCACAGAGCCGAATACAACTTTGCCGGCAAGCCGTCGCTTCCAGGAGTTTTACTCTTCTTGAAGGACTCAAGGGCCTCAGTCAGTTCGTCAGGAGTTAGCGCTTTGTTCAGGCTCTCCCGTGTACTGTCGTTTAAGACCTCCATGATAGAGGACAGGAAGGACTGGGAGGCCGTGCTGTCTGTGGGCTTCACGTCATACAATCCGGCATAAAAGGATTTGCTGATCCTCAAAATGTCGGACTGTGATGACTTTACTGAGCCTTCTTCTTCCTTCAGGCTGCTGATCACAGAGCTCTCTCTGTGTACCTTTTGGAAGAAGAAACGTGAGCACGTCTCGTCCTGCTCCGCGGAGCGGACTCTGGAACGGAAGATGATCTTGGAGGCCTCCAAGGCAAAGAGCGAGGCATGCTGGCTCTTCACCTCTTGGAGTTCCTCCTTGACATCGACCCTCATCGACTGCAGCCGGAGCAGATTCTGCATGTTTTTCTGGAGTTGGGACATTTCCCTTTGTTCCTTTCTGGCTTTCTGGGTGCCTTTGAGGATGAAAAACCTCTTGATGTTTCCCTTGATCGCTTTCCACCAGTGTGTCAGTGACTCAAAGTGGGGTTTCACGGTTCTCCAACCTTTGTAATCCCTCTTGAGCTCCTCAATGTTTTCTGGAGTCAGCAATGGCAAGTTTAGCTTCCATGCCCCCCTGCCCACCCTCTGGTCTTCCTCTAAGTGACAGTGGTCAGAGAAGTGGTCAGACAGTAGGAGGCAGTGGTCAGAGAAGAACACCGGTTTGACGTCGGCGGATCTGACTGCGAATGCACGGGACACAAACAGGAAATCTATCCTGGAACGGATGGACCCATCAGGCTGCGACCAGGTGTATCTAGGCTGCGCACTGTCTGCAGGGTTGCTGAAGACGTCATGCAGCTTGGCATCCTTTACTGTTTACATCAGGGATCTGGACGTAGCGTCCAATCTGCTTTCGGCCCTGCCGGATTGTCCAGCCGCAACGATGATGCAGTTGAAGTCACCGCCCAGAATGACCTGCCTGGAGGTCGCCAGCAGCAGTGGGAGTTGCTGAAAAACCTCCAGCCACTCAGCCCCTTGTGATTGTTATTCAATATTTTTAACTTAAACCATTTGGTGACGTTTTAGCTAAATTTGAAATCCACTGACGTTCGTTCCTCATCCTTGGCAATGTAGACCATTTTTTATTTGTTTCTAAACCTATAGTTTCCAAAGAGTCCAGTCCATGTTCCGTAAAATGTTTGTTGATCGTTTTTTTTTGTGGTTTTAATTTCACTAAGATGACCTGTGAGTCTAGTTCTTAAAGTGTTTTCTGTTTCACCAATGTATAGAATTTTGCATCATTTTGCATAGACTGCATTTTGTTGCTGACACGTTACTCTGTGATTTATAAGGGCAGTCTTTCCTCTGTTGGAAATTTGTCTTGTTTTAGGGACTTTTAAGTGCTTGCATGTTAAACAGCCTTTACTCCCACAATGTGGGCGGGGTGGTGCTCTGGGTCTTGCTTCAAATCAAAACATCTTTTTAATCCTTGTTTCTTTGAAAGGCTGTTTTTATGTTATAATAGCTTAATGAGGCTATTCCTTCCTTTAATTTTTCAGCACTATTTTTAATCATTCTATTTATGTGTTGGGTCTTATTGCAATATCTTGCAAAAAGTGGTATTTTGGGGCCTAATTTATTTAATCTTGGATGGTTGTCTAATCTACTCCAAAATTGGATTTAATGTGGCTGAGGAACCTTTTTGTGTCTCCTCTTAATTTGAATGCAGCGAATATGGTATTAACCACAAGGTCACAATCTGTCTTTTTTGTGCAAATGTGGTGAAATCGCATCAGTTGTGATTTAATTAATCCATGGAAAGTATGTTTAGAATGGTGGCTTTGGAAATGCCAAGGTGTATGTGTATCTGTTGTTTTAAAGATAACTTTTGTTGCTGATTTGTGTTTGTTACCTTCTTGTTCCAGTTTGAACACATGTGGTGTCTGGGGAAACCAACTTTTTCTTTATTGGTTGTGACTTTGATCTTTATAGAGGGATGGTGATTATTCAGAATCTGTACAAAACCCTCAAATTCTGACTCGGTATGGGATCAAACTCCCCATATGTCATCCAGAAATCCATAATAACGTCATGGTTTCTTGGGACATTTTTAAAAACACTTTCTTCCCATTCTGCCATACTGATGTAGAACAGTGCAATTTTTTTTACCCTTCACTCTACCCTTGATTCGAAGATAATATTCCTTATTGAATTCAAAATCACTATTAGTTAATCCCAGATGTAATCATTGGATTGTTGCTTCATCCAGTCTATCCAGTTATGAGAATTTCTTGAAGATGTTTTAGCTGGACAGAATAGCTCTATCAATCTCTACATTAGTGTTCAAACTCTCCATATCCGTTGTGAAGAATATGTCATCGGGTGGGCTATGGTCAGTGAATACCTTTATCCATCTCTATATTATTGCATAAACTCTCCATATTGACTGTGAAGATTATGTTATGAGGGGTTATGCTCAGTGAATTAACTATTTCTATGTAATGATATGTAGCTTTAATATAACTCAGGTGTTTTTGAGCCAAGGGATTTAAAAATGAATCAGTGTATTCTGCTATTTTTTTATGGTTCACTACCACAATCTGAAACAGTAGATCGACTTGGAGGTATTCTTCCTGGTATTATCCATGTGTCTGGGTGTTTACGTACTTTCGGAAGTATGTAAAATTTCCCAGGTTGTGGCTGCTCTCCCCTTAGGTATCCCATCAGTTTCTAATTGATGGATTTGGAACCCTTACATTGTGGCAGTATGTCCGTAACTTCTTTTTGTGTCTCTTGATATATGGGTTTAGTTAACATGGTGCAGTAATCAGTACTGTTCAGTTGCCTGTAAGCTTCAAAAAGGTATTGCTGCTGATCCCTTATAACAATGATTGTTGGGATTGTATGTCTATGTTTGTTGATCGAGCAGCAATTGGGATTTTCTGTTGAGGCTTTGTGCTAAGTGTTCTTGTTGTCTTTTGGTTCCCAGGTGTTGGTAATAACCACACTTTAAGCTTGGAAAGGTCAGAACTCTTTATCTTTAACTTTTCATGCTGCCTTGTACAAAAGAAGGGCCAGTTTGAACTGCTTCTGTTGCATATTACATCAGTTATTAGTACAGCTTAAAATGTGGCTTCGTGGAACACTTACACATAACAATTAGTTCCTAGCTAATTTATTCCTAGCTCCTTACAGATATTTACAGACAATACAACAATATATAACATTTTGTCAGCCGATTTTATATTAATTCTGAAATCAAAACAGAAGATGCTGTAAAAACTCAGCAGGTCTCACAGCATCTGTGGAGAGAAAAACAAAGTTAACATTTAAAGTTGATATGACTCGTCTTCAGAGCTAAAGAGAAGTAGAAATGTGATGGAATTTATACTGTTTAAGGGGGTGGAGTAGGTGAAGCTGGATAGAAGATCAGTGATAGGTGGGGACTGAGGAGAGATTGACAAAGATGTCATGGGTACAAGACAAAGGGAGTGTTAATGGTAGTGATAAGGGCTGAAGAACATAAAGGTAAGAAAGCAGCGGATGTGAATAGCAGAACAAGGGTCAGCACTCTGTGAAAGAACAACAAAGGATAAGTGACAGATGGCCCTTTTGGGGGTGAGTGGTGGGAGCATGGGGG
This sequence comes from Carcharodon carcharias, assembly GCF_017639515.1. Classification (NCBI taxonomy): domain Eukaryota; kingdom Metazoa; phylum Chordata; class Chondrichthyes; order Lamniformes; family Lamnidae; genus Carcharodon; species Carcharodon carcharias. Next base: position 72,181,520 of record NC_054485.1, read on the forward strand.
GTGTGTTTGGGGGGAAAGGATAGAAAAAGGGATAAAACAATGAATAAAAGTAAAAATAAGTAAATAAAAAATAAAAATGAATTTTTAAAAGGGGTGAAGATAGAGGAGAGTTCATGGTCTGACGTTGAACACAAGCTACTATCAACACCTTCTTTAGTCTTCGCCACTACCATTAATACTCCCTTTGTCTTGTGCCATGACACCTTTGTTAATCTGTCCTTAGTCCCCACCAATCGGTGACCTTCTATCCAGCTTCATCCCCTTAAACAGTATAAATTCCATCAAATTTCTACTTCTCTTTGGCTCTGAAGAAGAGGTATACGGACTCGAAACATTAACGCTGATTCTTTCTCCACAGGTGCTGTCAGACCTGCTCAGTTTTTCCATCATTTTCTGTTTTTATTTCAGATCCAGCATCTGAAGTATTTTGCTTATGTAACAAATTTGTGGTGGCTTTTAGTTCCCTAATTACTTGTTTTCCTCTTCTCGTGAGGTTTTGTTTATCCTTCCTCTGGGGGAATCCTCCCTACTTCTAACTGAGTTGCTTTGATTAAATCAAATATTTTTCAGTTTATTTTAAATTTTGGTGGAATCCAATCTGATTTGCGTGTGAAGGGTAGCCTATCTGAATAGGAGTCACTGAAAAAGTCTGTAAGTTTAATTTTTCTAAGTTTGTTTGAATTTGTATATTGTGCTGTTTTATGACTGGAATACAAGTTAAACCTATGTTTAGGACTTTTTCTTTTAATATTGTGGGGTTTTGGCAATGTTAATAATTGTTTTCTTTGGAGTTAGGGGCTCCTTTTCTAGGGTTTGGCTTCCTTTTGGGGGGAGGTGGTGGCATAGTGGTATTCTCACTGTTCTAGTGTTCCAGAGGTAATGCTCTGAGGACCTGGGTTCAAGTGCCACCACAGCAAATTCAAGAAAAATAAGAAATTAAAAGTCTGATGATAACCATTAAACCATTGCTGATTGTCATAATAACACATCGGGTTCATTAATGTCTTTTAGGGAAGGAAATCTGCCACCCTTACATGGTCTGGCCAACATGTGACTCCAGGCCCACAGCCATGTGGTTGGCTCTTAAATGCCCTCTGGGCAAGGGCAATTAGGGATGGCCTAATGCTAAATACTGGTTTAGCTAGCGAATCCCTTGAATGAATAAAAAAAAATTCCATCCAACTGCTGATGATGGAATTAGTTGTGCTTTTTGTCCAATCGATGTTATCTGGTTCTAAGTCAAAGGATGGATTTGGTATTGGGATGTATGTTTGTGTTTTAATATTTTGGTTTAATTCTGTAATCATCTTTTCTTTTCCTTCATTTGGCATAACTCCCCTGCTTTTCTATGATGGAGTGTCATGGGATCTCTTTAATACACCTGAGATGGCACATGGGGACCTTGGTTTAACTCATCAGAAAGATGGTACCACTAACATTGCAGTGCATCCTGCCCCCCCACTGGATGTGCTGTGTCAGAGGACTCTCCTGATTATAAAGCCGGTGAGGTTGCAGTGCACCCTCCCACCACTAGATGTGGTGAAGCATTTGCAAGTTACTCCGCAGACATAATCCATGAAGAAAATTATCACACATGAACAATGAATGTTTAATAAAAAGAGAAAATGCTGACAAAACTCAGCAGGTCTGTCATCACCAATGGAGATAGAAACAGTTAACTTTTCAAGTCCATATGATTCTTCTTCAGTCTGCAGCAACAAAAAACTTTGTTCTTTCTAGTCTGTTCCAATATTATCTGTCCCCACACACAATCTTTAAAGTGTTCAACTCTTCTTATGGTACATGTGTGAGTTATTGTTGGCTGTTCATCCAGTATCTGCTGCTTGTTCACTTTCAATGTGTACGATCGAGGTGACAACTTCTCTCACCAGCTCCCAAGTTGCCAAGTGAGCTGACTTCTGTTGAGTGCGTTGAATATTTTCACTCTGACCGGCTCTCCAACTCTCAGCTCTGGCAACGATGTGGCAGCTTTATCAAAGTGAAATTTGTCTCTCTATCGTTTCACTTTGATCTTGTCACTCACTCCCTGTTAATACTTCCAGCCCCAGTAGTTTTTCAGCTGTTGGAAGAGTAGTCTGGGTGCAGTGTGACATTAGTTACTGGACTGGACAACTTTCCATGCCTTCAGTAGCTGTGTTTCTCCACTCTAAGATTGTCTTGTACACATCTGTGTTGGGTCTAGTCAATTATTTGATGATCCCTTTGGCAGTTTTCACCACTGTCTCAGCCTTTCCATTTGACTGGGGATAGTGTGGAGATGATGTGTGGTGCCAAATTTCCCAATCATTCATCAAGTGTTTGAATTCTGCACCCATGAATTGAGGACCATTGTCATTCATCACAATGTCAGGAATGCCGTGACGACTGGCGTGTACTTTCAGGTGTTCTACAATCTCACTGGTAGTCGTGACGTCAGCTGGTCGAACTCCCAGTAGTCTGAATAGTAGTCGACTGTGATGAGATAATCAGTTCCAGTGAGAGTGAAGAGGTCTACTCCAAGCTACATCCATGGTCTGTCTGGGATGTCATGAGTCATGAGCAGATCTTTATCTTGCTTAACTTGATGTTCACATGACCAGATTTGCCACATGATATGCCCAGCATAGATAAGGTAGCCATGGCTTCCCTGATAGCAAAGCTGGAAGGAGGGTGGAGGATGGCTTCCTTACCATCTGCCTTGAGTGTGACCTTGACCTGGCGTTTGCTGGTCCAAATCCCAAAGATGTCTTTGACCTTGTCAACATACCTGGCGAGAAGTATCCAGCACTGGGGAAGTCCTGCAGACAGTAGATCTCCGCGGCTTCAGATCCACACGACTCCAAAAGGATTCTCTTATTAAAGAAGGCACAGTCAATGAGTGTACCTCCTTCACTGTCTTTCGCCGCCACCCTAACGATGTTATGTACCCCCTGGTTTGGGGCTCGACTGGTTGCAGCCATCACTTCTTTAAGTTCCCAATGTTCGGCACTGAAGTCCCTTCAAAGGAGAACAAACAACCATAGAAAAGCCTTTGCTGAAACTCCCAGTAAAAGAAATGATACCCATAACAAAAACACTTACATGCAGAAGCAACCATGGTCATGGTCTCTCCCATGCCAGATACTATATTTGATTTGAGCCAAAAGGCCAAAAAGCTTTTTTTTTTGCAAAAATATACTTTATTCATAAAACATCTTCAACAACATTCCAAACCATTTCAAAATCACCATTACAAAAGTACAATCAGGTTCAACTTTTACACTATGTATCACAAGGTGCATCAGTACAAACAATGTATATTACAATCATTTTCAGACATTCATTTTGAGCTGTACGTCCCGAGGGGCTCTACACAGTTCCCAGTCCTTCGGTGCACTGTGGCAGAAAGGTCTTAGGCACCATTGTGCCTTTGCAGCAGCTGCCCCAAGCTTTAGTGTATCCCTCAGCACGTAGTCCTGGACCTTGGAATGTGCCAGTCTGCAACACTCGGTCGGGGATAACTCTTTGCGCTGGAAGCCCAACAAGTTTCAGCTAGACCAAAAAGCGTCTTTCACCGAGTTGATGATCCTCCAGCTGCAGTTGATGTTTGTCTCGGTGTGTGTCCCTGGGAACAGCCCATAGAGCACAGAGTCCTGTGTCACAGAACTGCTCGGGATGAACTTTGACAGACACCACTGCATCTCTCTCCAGATCTTCTTCGCAAAGACACAATCTACAAGGAGGTGAACAACAGTCTCTTCCCCACCACAGCCACCTCGAGGGCAACGTGCAGAGGGGGTGAGACTCCTGGCGTGTAGGAAAGATCTGATGGGGAGGGCCTTTCTCACCACCAGCCAAGCTACATTTTGGTGCTTGTTGGAAAGTTCTGGCGATGAGGCATTCTGCCAAATGACTTTGACAGTCTGCTCGGGGAACCATCCCACAGAACCCACCCTCTCCTTTTCCCTCAGGGCCTTTAAGACGTTACGTGCCGACCGCTGCCTGATGGACTTGTGGTCAAAGCTGTTTCTCTGCATAAATTTTTCCACGAGGGACAGGTGGTACGGCACAGTCCAACTACTTGGAGCATTCCGCGGCAGCGTGGCCAGACCCATCCTTCGTAACACCGGGGACAGGTAGAACCTCAGCATTTAGTGACACTTGGTGTTTGTGTACCGAGGGTCTACGCACCGCTTGATGCAGCCGCACACAAAGGTGGCCATCAGTATGAGGGCGATGTTGGGCACGTTTTTTCCCCCTTTATCTAGAGGCTTGGACATCGCGTCCCTGTGGACACGATCCATTTTCAACCTCCAGATAAAGCGGAAGATGGCTCGGGTCATCGCCACCACACAGGAGTGTGGAATGGGCCAGACCTGCGCCACGTACAGCAACAGCGAGAGTGCCTCACACCTGATGACCAGGTTCTTACCTGCAATGGAGAGGAAGCGTCGCTCCCACATGCCCAGTTTCCTTTTCACCATAGACACTCGCTCCTTCCAGTTTCTAACGCGTGCCCTGGTCCCTCCAAACCATATCCCCAGCACCTTCAGGCTGTCAGCCCTGACAGTGAAGGGGATAAAGGATCGGTCAGCCCATTTCCCAAAGAACATGGCCTTGCTCTTCCCACAATTTACCTTGGCTCCCAAAGCTAGTTTAAACTGGTTGCAGATTTGGATCAGTCTGCGCACCGACAGCCGATCCCAGCAGAAGACGGAGACATCATCCAGATACAGGGAGGCTTTGATCTGAGTGCCTCCGCTGCCTGGGATTGTCACTCCTCTTATGCCCGGATCCTTACAGATGAACTCAGCAAAGAGTTCTATGCAACACATGAAAAGAACAGGTGAGAGAGGGCAACCCTACCTGACTCTAGATTTAATCGGAAAGCTAGCTGATTCCCACCCATTGATAGAGACTGCACTACTGATGTTAGTGTAGAGCAGTTGGATCGAATTGCGAATTCCCTCCCCAAACCCCATTTTGGAGAGCACATCCACCAAGTAGGTGTGCGATATTCTGTCAAAGGCCTTCTCCTGATCCAGGCTGATGAGGCAGGTATCCACACCCCTGTCCTGCACAAAGGCAATCGTATCCCTGAGCAGCGCGAGGCTGTCAGAGATCTTCCTGCCTGGCACAGTGCAGGTCTGGTCAGGGTGGATCACCAATTCCAGAGCGGATTTGACCCGATTGGCGATGACCTTGGACAGAATCTATAGTCCACATTCAACAGTGAAACAATTTCTAATTTCCTCCCTTTCCCCCTTGTACCTGTAGATGAGGGTGATAATGCCTTT